>NW_004567198.1:25840-89464 GCF_000260355.1 Condylura cristata | reverse complement strand
GAGGTGCAGGAGGTGAAAGGATTCACCAGAGACAGAATGGGGAGCAGAACAGGCAGATGGAAAAAGTACACTGCTGAGCAGAGCAGCAGGAGGGTCAGGAGAGGTCTGCTACGCCATGTGGGTCACCTCTGGGGCGAGGTTTGAACCCATGCTGCAGTGGCTTGTCGGGGACCAGCTCCAACTATTGAGGTGTCTGGAAGCAAGACAGGCAGGACCCTAAGATGGGAAGGCGTCGGCGAGCGGAGATTCCTAAAAAGGGGAGAAGGAGGAAAAGGGGAAAGGGGGGCGAGGAAGACACGGGAGTTGGAGTTGGGTGCAAGTCTTCCTGCTCTACCTTCAGCAGAGGCTTATTTTTATACATTAGGAGTAAATAGTGGGATGATATCAGCACAGGAACTGGGCTGAGAGATTACAATCATCTTTTTTTTCTAAGAACAGTTTGGGGTCGTTTTGACCCTTGCTTGAAATTACAACATTCTAAATTCAATCAAGGTAAAAAACAGGTACATAAGTGCATAAAGTCTATGACTAATATTACTATAGTGGAGATCAACTAAGATAGAAGTCCCTTAAACCTTATCTACTACTTAAATGAGTTCTACTACTTAAACCTTATCTACTACTTAATTATCTACTACTTAAATGCCTGAGCCATCCTGGGAGACAGAAGAGGAAATTCCTTGCTAATCAAATCTCTGAATAGGAAACATAGGTGAATTTCTTTATCTAAAGACTACATAGTAGAATCCTGAAAAACTAGCCAGAAGACTTTTGTGGATTCCTTTAAGGTGTAGCAGGTGGAAAACTTGATTAGTTTAAAAAACAGGCAACCTGGATGAATTTCCACATCTAAAGGCCAAACAATAGGAAGTTTGAGTGATTCTTTAAAAAGCTGAATAGAAGGATAGGTGAGATAATAGAATGATAAGATTTGGGTTATCCTCCATCCGGCAGTGAGAGAGACTTTGCAAAAACAGCCCTTTTACTTTTATCAGTCAGTAGTCAAGTCACTCGACTTCAGGGGAATTTTTCACCCTGGTGCAGTGCTTGCTTGTCAGGGCAGGCAGGCCTTATGCGGCTGAGGCAATCCAATTATAAGCTGAAAGTTGCTCAGAATATTTTGATATTACGATTATACAAAAAAGGGAGGTCATAACATAAGTTAGCACAATTCCCCTCCATCCGGACCGTGTCTGACGACAGAGGTTGCATAGCTTGTGTCAGTGGCTGGTGACAGCTTGATAGCGCTGAGACTTTAACCCTGTGCCACGAGAGAGGCCCCTTGTTACCAGGAGTTTTGAAGAGAGAGCAATTAGAAAGCAACTGTAATTAGCATATAAAGGTTTTTACAAACCAACAACAAATACAAATAACACAACTAAAATGGGCAAAGCATTGAGTGAGTAGACATGAATCCAAAAAAACACACAAAGAGCCAATAAATATATGAAGGTGTCCACCATCACCATCATGAGGAAAATGCAAAAGCCAGCAGAAAACAGAATCTCAATGACATAGCATTGAACGTCCACTAGAATAGTTACATTTAAAATACCCACAACTAAAATTAGAGAAATTGTAACATGATGCATGACTCGAGGATATACAATGTGTCACTTTATTGTAAAACACATAATTTCTTTAAAAGTCGAACAAATTGCCTCATGATGCCGCAATTCTACACCTAGGCACATACCCCTAAATTTAAGCATAATCACACAGAAACTTATACAACATTGTTCACAGTGGCATTATTTGAACTAGCCCCAAAGTGGAAGCAGCCCAAATGTCCATCCACTGGTGAATGGGCACACACACCATGTGAAATGCAAACAGCGGAACAGTGTGAATCCATGAAAGAATCAAATACTGAAGCATGTTACAATGCTAATGAGGCTTAGTGTTGGAATAGTGTTAGTCCATAAAGGAATCAAATACTGAGACATGCTACAATGATAATGAGGATTGAAAACATTATGAAATGAAAGAGGCCATACACCGGCATCAGACCAAGATCCTTGCAAATCAGAGCTCTGACCCACTGGAGGGGATGGAGAGGTCTAGGGAAGCTCCCTTTTGTTCTCTCCTTCTCCCCTGGTCAGGCTCACATTCTCTGCTATTTGTGAGTGGCTATGTCCACTCATCCACCGCATACTCATTCAGTGTCCACCTAGAACACTGCACCCTTCTAGGCAAAAGGAAACAGCAGAACAAAGCACACCAAAATTCTGTCTTAATAGGACTGACATTATGAATCCATGATGGCTAAACAAAAATTTAATTTACTCCTATGGTGGAAGGAGGAAGAAGGGAGAAAAATGATTAACCTGGAAATAAGGCCGGAGAGTGTCAGAGAAGGAGGCCCTTGGGAAGGTGAAGATGTGCGAGCCAGTTTTCATGTTGTAAAATGACACAAGTCCAGCCTCACAGTCCAGAAACACCCCCACAAGCAGAGTCCGCTCCCTCAGTGGAAGGGGAGTTGGCGGGGAGGTGAGGGCCAGGTAGCCATTGGGCTCAGAGAGTCTGATGGCCCAGAAGCCAGACTGAGGATCTGGGTTTATGTTCCTGTCCCTCTGCACATTTTCCAGACAAACTCCTATGTCCCATGCAGTTCCTTCTCCCATACACACTTCAAAGTAATGTCTTCCTGAGGTGAAGCCCTCACAGCCCAGGACACAGGGTAAGGTACAGAATCTCCTAGAATTGGGATGCTTTTCCTGGGCATCTCCACGGGACACTTGTCGCTGATCCTCAGACAGCTTTAGTTCAGGATGAGCTGTGTCTGGATCCAGAGTCACGCTGACTAAAAAAGAGAAAGACACGTTTTATTTGCTGAGAATACAGTGCACGGCAACTCCAACCTTCCAGGTTTCAGTGTAGCCCAGTTTCTTGTACATCTGTGAGGGATTTTCTGAGACGCTGCAAACTAGCAGGAAATCATCATATCTGCCACATTAATGTTGGGGAGAATGATGGTGAAAGAGCTAATGCACGCTTAGAGCTTGGAGAAATGAAATGCCTGGCATTTGGTAAGTAACCAGTAAGTGGAGTAACATCCTCTCCACCACTATCTCTGTCACCATCTCAGTTACTCAGAGAAGGCAAGGGACTGACTAACCAGTGTGTGACTGGTGCCCCAACCCTTTCTCCCTGTGTAGGCCAACTGAGAATCATGGAATATTGAAGCAAAAAAAAAAAAATTATCCCCATTTCTGCTTACAAACCTCTCAACTAATGATCAGAAAGGAAAATAACCTGGCTGTGTTTTATCTTGCTTTGAAACAGATACTGCAGATCCCAATATTCTATGCCGCCCTCAGAGCACATGTCAGTCCTACAAATTCAGTGTGAAGTCTTTTAAATTGATGCAGATAATAGTCCATATTGTCCCAGGGATTACCACAAGGTGATACAATTTATACTAGAAATAACATACATCAAAAATTCTGACTACATAAGTAAAATAGAAGAAAATCCTACTAAGCCTAAGTGTGATATTGGCCCTGAGTATATTTACAAAGCAGCAATGATAATAGTCTGTTCTAGCAAGAAGTGAACCTCCAAACTATTGCCGAGTTAAACGCTGATCAGCTCATCTGTGAAAATATGGGAAATCCACATGCATACACCTGCTTTGCTGGACAACCTCGGGTTATCTCTCTACTTTGCTGCACCTCTGTGCCCAGGAAGGCGACCACTGTGGCCCCACAGGTATCCTCCCCCCCCCCCGACTTGTTTTTTCCAGTCAATGGGAGGCCCCAGAGGAGACCAGGAAGCAGAAAGAAGCAGAGCTAGGACCCCTCAGTGCCCAGATCTCACTGCCTGAGAGGGCGGTCCCCGTCACCTATGCCTGTTCACATCTCCTGTCCTAACAGTTCCCTCCACCTGCCCCACAGACCCAGGGGCCAGGGCCCCGAACTCACTCCTAGCCTGGTATACTCCCGTTCATGACCTTAGTTTTCATTATTGGAAATAACTCCTTTCTTAAACTCTCCTCAGTCAGTCCTTACCCTCCTCACACATGGAAGTTTGCATTTTCAATTCATTTATCTGAACAATCCAAATAACCATAGTGAACAGATTAAACTGTTTAGAGTTATACTGAGAGTGAATATATCAATTGGCATTTTAAAATGCTACCTAGTGTTTACAATTGACTCTAGTAACTTAAAGACATAGGAAAGTTAACCATGAGAGGATGGATTATACAACTGTATAGCTAGTCTATTTATCAAGTAGTAGTAAATTGAAGTATTATTGTGGAAGAAATGTACTACCAAATTATACAATATACATTTCACTAGGAAAATACCACCGTTCTGACCATGCATGTAGTATGTCACCACAAAATATACAATGTGAAAAATCACCTAATTGCAAAGTGAAGGGAAAAACTCTGAAGTCATCATGAAACACTTTAGTATTCTTCTCTCCACAAGTGACAGATCAGGCCGGTCATAAAAGTAACTAAACATGGGGAAGATTTGAACATTTCAACCAGACCAATCGAATACATAAATAGAAAATAAACAGAGAATATACACTTTTCATCACATTTCCTACATGGATTATATAGTTACTGATTAAGAATACTCTGAAACCTAAGTCATAAAATGCTTAAAGTTGGGATACAGATACCAGACTCAAGGGTGGCCTTGCATGACCCCTACCTCCTGGAATTTGCGCTCTTATAAAGTTCCTTCCACTTCGGTGAGGACAGAACCTGAAAACTACCTCTTATCAATTTGTTTAGAATGATGAGATATGAGGCCTGTGCCTATTTGCCATTATATAAGACTCCATCTTGCTCCCACCTTGTTCTGGAACTGTCCTTGGGTTTACATGAAGAAACAAATGGCCTTGTTATACAAGTTAAAGGGTACCTCCTGTTCACAAGTGAGACTGTCTATAGCAGATGAGGACAGATTGTATTTAATAACCTGAAAGAAGCCAGGACCCTAATATATAACATAAAGCAATGAAGCTATCAACTATCAGAATAAACTTGGAAGTGGATTAGTCCCTAGTCAAGCCTCCAGATGAGAACACAGCCCACCCAGCACATTAATTGTCCTCTGTAAGGTTCTAATCATAAGCCCTAGAAGATATGAACCATCTGAACAAATCTGAACTACAAACCTGAGAAAATATGTGGGTTTTGTTTTAAGTGATGAAATACTTTAAAGCAATACATTATACTATCGTTACCACATCATTTCGAGATAAGTCTCAATTTATGACCAAATGGATTATTAAAACAATTTAATTTGAATTTTCTAATTGTGGACATATGGAAAAGGGCAAGTACTAAGTTGGAATAAAGCATCGGAATGCTCAGGCTTTCGAATGGCTTTTAGTGAGATCTAACATTTACAGAGGTCAAGCTGTAAACCATTTCCACCAAGGTGCAGAAATCTGATCAATCTTTCTTGCATTGCTGAGCATTTCATGAAATGTTAACAAAAAAAATTAGGTTGTAGACACTGTTCTAAACACTACATATAGTGATGCTTGCAAATGTCATGATGCTTTAAAGTGTAGCATGATGTATCTGCTAACATTGTTAATTTCAGATGGAAGAGTGAGCCCTGATTTGCAGGGTTGATTCAGCTAGTCAATGGGAGAAGAGGCACTGGAAGAGCCTGACACTTCACCAGGAAGCTACACCCACCGACCCACAGAGAGAGGGTTCCAGCGCCCTTGAGAAAACTAAACAACCTCTCTGTCTCTGAGTCTGCTCAGGGACAGCTGCTGACCTGGTGACCACTGAAGGTGCTTCACCTTAATGTGAAGCATGAAGGGAACTGCTGAGTTCACACACCTTGGATGCTCTTGAACATTTCCTTCACATCAAAGTAAAGCTCAGAAACATTGCACGCAGTTTGAGGCTCCAAACAGCAGATATCTGGCAGTTGCAGCGTCACATCTGAGTTCCTGGAATAAACAGGGACATTCCATTCACCTCTGGGAACCCATCAACTTCCCATCCTCACACTCCCAGTCAGACAGACTCACCTGCTTAATGTGTCTTTCACATCCTGCAGTGAAGGCAAAGACAAAAGGTGAGTGTGGGAAAGTCAGTATTCAACACATGAGGTTAGCTCGTATGCACACACCGCCCCAGGATGTAAGGAGCAACCCACTGAGATACCCGGGCATGCCCAGGTACAACGACTCCCACCAGCCCTGAGGATTTTCAGTGCCAGTGTGTGTCCCTGCACCTGCTCAGCCTGCGGGGAGCAGTGGAGTCCGCATCGCATTAGACTGGGAGCTGAGGGAAGAGGCCAGGCTTGCTCGCGGTACCTTTGCTATTAGTGACCTATTTCCTTCTGAGGAGCCCATGTGAGAGATCACTTATGACAAAGGTCCTCAGGGGGGAGTCCATGCCCAGCCAGCCTCTTGGCCACTGGGGCACCTGCTGAAGGAGCTGCCATGCTCCATCCTCACCCTTACAGTGCGAACACCAGTCCCGCAGCAGCAGCCAGAGTCCCGGCTTTTATGTTTACGGCTAGAAGCTTCAGGCAGCTGAGGAGCTCCCGTAAGGGTATGTGGCCAGAGATAACAAGTGAATCAGGAAAAGGTTATCATTCTTTTGGCTGCCCCACTCTATACCACCATCATTTTCAAGAGACGGCTAGAAAGGATCCCATGAACAATTGACAAGGGCATAAAATGGCATGAAGGATATCCTACGGTCCCATGTAGTATCAGAGAAGTGAAGTTTCTGACTTATATACTGTCACTCTGGAGACTGCATAGGCCAGCAGTTGATAGTGGTATATAGATCTTCACTTTGTTTCCCAAAGGGCAGGTTTACATTAAGAAGGAAAAGAAAAGACACTTGCATAAACACAGATGGGCAGAAAGAGCTTCCCCTGCAAGGGACAGGTTTGCTGAAAGGGAGGGCTGTGTAGGCACAGGTGAGCAAAAGGGCTGCTGCTGATAGAGGTCTTAAACAGTGATTCCTTAAAGTATTGAGTGAGGTGAGAGGGCTCGCCAAACTCCCCAGTCTCCCTGGACAGTCTCCTCTCAATAGCTCAGGAGCAGAACCTTTTTCCTTCCCTGGAATTTCACAGCCTCACCTGCAGCAAATTCTGGGCTGAGCCCTGACATTTCTTCTCTAGCTCCAGGAGGAGGTTCTGGAGTTCAAGGTTCTGCTTGTCCAGACTGGCTTCACCGGCCTGCAGTCTCTTCAGCAGCTGCTCTCTCTCTGTCTCCAGTCTCCACAGATAAGCTTTCTCCTCTTCATGGAGGAAGTTATGGAGGTTCCTAAAGTCAGACTGGATTTTTTGCCTCCGGAGCTCTATGTTCTCCTAGAATCAAGAAAGTTCACAGGAAAGGGGGAAACAAACCAAAATACTCCCATGGAGAGCCAGTAAACACATGTGTGCAGAGACACAAGGCAACTCTGCTCCTGCAGGAAGAAGGAAAACGGTGACACGTGCGCAACTGGACATATCTGGAGGTCCATGGTGAGGGTGCGAGGCAAAGGAGAAAGACCGTATGAATTTTCTTCTGTGAGGTACCTACTCCAATTGAGAAACAGGAAAGAGAACGGTGGCCACCAGGAGCTGGGCAGAGGGAGCAATGGACTTATGGTTAATAGACATAGAGTTTCCATTTCGAATTTTGAAAAAGTTTTGCCTTCGTACAGAGGGGATGATGCAAAACAATCGAACACTTAACGCCACGGGGCTGTACCTTTAGAAATGGCCTAAAGTCAGGTACTCAGATGTGGAAAGGTGATCATAAAGCTGCAGCCCTCTGGTCAACTTCCTTCTTCTTGAGCCAAGAAGCAGAAGAAGTGGCAGGAATGCTAATAAGAGAATCTTGGGATTTGGCCAAGACCAAATAACTCATTATTTATGAAGACAAAACCAAGCACTGTGGGCAAGTAAGAGGCTACATATGTATTTCTGATGGAATTTCTTCAACTAAAGGCTTATAGTGCATAGAGCCAATACTGAATTTAAGACATCAGGCTGCTAGAAGAGAACATAATTCTCAGTGTGGGGAGACCTGAGGAGTTAGCAGAAATATTATTGCACTTACCCAGGATTCATTTTTCATCTTTAAGTATAACACTTAAAAAAATTGGGAGAGTCAGATTTCATTTGTAGAATAAGGATTGCAATTTGTATTGATGCTTTTTCAAGGCCCACAGTGCTATCATGACTGTGGTGTTGTCGGAGAAGAGGTCCTATCTAGAACCAAGTGGGACTTTTTGTAGGAGACATGCGACAGCTGGACTCTAGCATTCACACAGCTTCCTTATGTGGTTTGTGGCAATAGAAGTTTTTCCCTATGACCCGATATTCAAGAAATGAGACAGAGGCTGTTATAACATCTACAGTATCAGAAATCTCCATTTGCAATTTCCAGCTAAGGATTTCCCAACTGCCAAAGATTTCACAATGAGGGATGAAAGAGTACAAGTCTCACATTGAGTCACAAAGAAGCAGGATCAAAGTGGGAAGAGAGACTGAAAGAGGCAATATGGCTCCCACATTGGGGAATTTGATTATTAAGTCATGGATTACAGACATGTCCATAAAAGGATTTGTCTCTGATCCTGCAGGGGCTGCTCAGCTGTCAACCACCCTTAGAGGCCCACAGTCTTCAGTGAAGTTGGGTGAGTTCTGCTAGAGATCTCGCCTCATCATGACTCTCACTAGTGTGAGTTACAGAAATGTCTCCTGCAACGGTCCTGTTTTTTATTCACTAAGGTTGGTCCTGGAACCAGGATGGTAGAGGGTTAGGGCCTGTCCTCTGGTAAATGTGCCCAGGTGAGTTCATGATCTTCAGACTTGAAGATAAGGAGCATAACAATGTTGACTGAGGTAATGGGACACCTAGTTAGTGTCTACTGCATGGCTGAAGAAATGAAATTCTCCTAAATTAAATAACTAATGAATTACTTAAAAAAAAAAAAAAAAAGCCACGGGACCCTCCCTGGTGGTGCAGCAGGTAAACTCATCACTAAGAAGCTAAAGCCACTTCAGCACCACTTTGATCCCCGGCCCCGGAGGTGAACCATATGGCATGGCAGACCTCTCCTGACCCGCCTGCTGCTCCCCTCAGCAGTGTACTTCATCAGTTGGTTTGTCTTCTCCCCACTCTGTCTCTGGTGAATCTTCTCACCGTCCCTGCACCTCTGGCCTATACCCCAGTTCTGTATGTATAAATAAATAAATCTTAAAAAAAAAACCAAACCAGCATATTCTTTGGGTTTTAGCAGTTTGGACATGTTTATTGAGAATAAACCATCATGAATATTTTGCCCAGTCATATCCGGAATAAATTCTGAGATGAAAAACAGTTTGTGATCACTAAACTCAAATTCTTACCTCCCATTCATTTATTTGCTCTCTCGTGAACAACTTCGCACTTGCACAGAGTTCTTGCACTCTCTTCAGCTGTGTTACAACCTCTTGGAGTTTCTCCTGCAAGAAAAAAAGCAAGATATGGCCTATCCATTTGAAAATCTTCATTTGGCACTTACGTGGAGTCCCAGCCTCGAAGATGTACAATAACTATGAATACATTTTTGTGTTCTTACACTTTGAGAGGAAGCAACATGGGGGCAGTAGAGTAAGTCATTCCCTAGAAGTCTCTGAGCGTTGGTAGGATCGTATCATCTTTCTGTGTTGCAGAAGTGGGGGCCTAGGTGGGGAGCAGTAACCTGCCCAAGGGGCCATCACTGACATGCCCCTTGAGCTGTGATTCCCAGCTACTCCACTGCACTAGAGAATGAAAGACCACCAGAAATATGCTGCATATAGAACAAGATTACATTCCTCTAAAGGGGCATTTTATAAAATAATGTGCTGGACCTGTCGTAAACAATACAGAGTATTTGGCTAATGTGAGACTTTTACATGTTATGTGTGTGAGGAAGAGAGCCCAGGATAGCAGCTGAAGTTCCAGAACCAGTTCATGGACAGAGCTTGCTACCACCTGAAGAGCAGTGTCATGACATCAGCTTATAGTGATTTAGTCTCCACATTCACCCCTAGGGTTGCTCTACAAAAGTTTCTCACATTTTCATTTTTTGAGATTTATTTATTTATGCATACAGACAGAACTGGGGTACAGGCGAAAGGTGCAGGGGCAGTGAGTAGATTCACCAGAGACAGGGTGGGAAACAGAACAGGCAGTCTGACGAAGTACACGCTGAGGGGAGCAATGGGCAAGAGAGAAGAGATCTGCTGCACCATGTGAATCACCTCCAGGCCCAGGGATCATTCCCCTGCTGAACTGGCTGTAGCTAGCTTGCAGTGGTGTGTCTTAACCAGTTGCACACCAGGGAGGGCCCTCTTTTTTTTTTCTTTAAGACTTTTATTTTTTTATTTATTGATGCACACAAGAACTGGGATATAAGCAAGAGGTATGGGAGGTGAGGAATTCCCCAGAGACTAAATCTGGTACATAACAGGTGGATCTACTGAAATAGACTCTGAGGGGAGAGGTAAGCAAGACAAAGACTTCTGCTGCAACATACAGTCAGCTCTATGGCCTGGGATCAAACTAATGCCACAGTGGCTGGCAATAGCTTGATAGAGCTGAGACTTTACCCCCTGTACCACCAGGGAGGCCCAGTTTATCACAAATCAGAGGAAGTGATCTGAAGCTTACTATATTGGCGGTTGAGGTCCACAGTAAAGGAACTGGCTTCTGCCCTTTGCAAACTCATAAATATACTCATAAAATCACATGCTCTCAGGACGTTCTTTTGAATCTTTCTTTTTTTCTTTCCCTCCACACATAAACTCCCAGTGTCTGCTGCAGGTCTGGACTGGGGTGTAGCCCCCCCAGTAATACCAAGGTTCCTTCCTGACATCCTTTCCCAAGCCCGTGACTGCCTTTCCCATCACACACCCCATGACTGGATCATGGAAAGTCAGGCATGCCCCGGGACAGGTGGTCCCCCTGACTGCTTCCTGTCTTTCGCCTATACTTCTACCCATGGGTATACTCTGTGTGTCCTTCAGGACTCATCTGGGAAGGCTCCCCACACACCCATTCATTCCCACCCCTTGGGGCTCCCCCTAATCACCCACACCAAGAGACATCAAGCAACCTGTATTTTTTTTTAAGACGTCTATTTCATTTACATTTACTGAGTACTATCATAGTGGGAATTTTTGTTCACTAAATGGTGTTATGTTGATCTTGCTATTTTTGTTTGTTTTTTGTATTGCATCTGTATATTTAACATCATTTTTCATTTTTATACACTGTGTGCTTTTTCTTTTTGGGTGTGGTCCCCATACAGTTCACTCCACCAGTTCACCTGTCACCATAGCTCCATGTGCACTTCCCATCCCTGTTTTTTTTTTTTTTATAGATTTATTTACTTGTACATACAGAACTGGGGTATAGGCCAGAGGCTCAGGGTGGCAAGAGGTTTCACCAGAGACAGAGTGGGGAGCAGAACAGGCAGATCGATGAAGTACACTGCTGAGGGGAGCAGCGGGCGGGTCAGGAGAGGTCTGCCTCGCCATGTGGTCATCTCCGGGGCAGGTGGGAATCAAACTCATGCATAAGTGGCTTTAGCTTCTCAGTGCTGTGCTTTAACCCGCTGCGCCACCAGGGAGGGCCTTCCCAACCCTGTTTTGATCCTGTTCCCCTCTCCCCTCCTGCAGAAGGTCTTTGGTTTATAGTTATCTCTTAATTTTGATATTTACTTTATTATATTTATGTATTTTTTCCTTGATTCCTTTTTGGGTCCCCTACGTTCTTCCTAGTAATGAAACCATCTAGTATTTTTCTCTTTCTTTTTGGCTTATTTCACTGAGCATGATCCCTTCCAGCTACATCCATGTAGCTGCAAATGGCAAGACTTATCTTTTTTGGTTGCTGAGTAATATTCCACTGTGTATATATACCACATATTCTTGATCCAGTCATCTATTTTTGGGCATCTGTGTTTTTTCCATAGCTTACCTATTGTAAATAGCGCTACAATAATGTGTTCCCGGGCCCTCCCAGGTGGTGCAATGGGTTAAAGCACAGCATTATGAAGCTGTCCGAATCCACTGCAGCATGAGTTGGATCCGCGGCAAGGGAGCTGACCCACATGGCGCGGCAGACCTCTTCTGACCTGCCTGCTGTTCCCCTCAGCAGTGTACTTCCTCAATCTGCCTGTTCTGCCCACTCGTGTCTCTGACAAAATCACTTACCTCCAGCACCTCTGGCCTATACCCCAGTTCTTGTGTGCATAAATAAAGCTATCTTTAAAAAAATAATAATGTGATCCTTTTCTTACTCCTTGTAGACTGTAGGGAATCTACAAGGTGGTGGTTTTGACCTCTGGGATTTCAGATTCTTTCAAGTGTTCTTGCACATTGTGGTTCTCCAATTATGTATTCGAGGGGAGGCCACCAATGCCAAAAAGCAGGATGTACAGTCCAGGAGAAGTTCATTATAGTAAGTTTACAGGAAAGATTCTGCCCAACCTCAAGATTCAGCATAGATACTCAGGACCTGACTCACTGGGTTCATAATAACAAACTATTTTTCATGACAGAAACATTTTTAGGGTCACAATCTTCTTTTCAGGTTAACTAATTTCAATAAAAATGTACAAGTAAGAGGTAGTACTTGTTGAAAATTCTGAACATTCACTCACCTTGTAGCCTGGACATATGTCTTTCACAAGCGCCGTGTTGTGTCCTCTGTGCCGGGGGGACCGCTCACAGCACCAGCAGATGAGCTGCCCGTCGTCCTCACAGAACAGGTGCAGCTGCTCCCCATGCTCCTCACACAGCCTCTCCTGCTCCAGCTCCCTGATGCTCTCAATGAGGTTTTCTAGGTGCTTGTTGGGCCGGAGACTCTCCTTTTGAATTGGTGTTTGACACAGAGGACAGCGAACCAGCCAAATAAAAGATGTCATGAGATGTTGCTGTCCATTGATGTTGTCTATGCAGGGACGGCAGAAGCTGTGCCCACAGTTGATGCTCGTGGGCTCTGTCATCAGCTCCTGGCAGATGGTACAAATGGCTTCTTTCCTCATCTTCCTGATTGCTGGCGATGAGGCCATCATCCTTCCTGAGAAATTTTACTAAGTCCCTATAAGCAGAGCTGAATCAGCCAGGTATTTCCAGAGTGAAGGACATAAACCTTACCTGAGCCTCAGAGTCTGCACAGGTGTTGAAATCTCTCTGGAGACATAACAGATGGCAATATGACAGATGCCTGACACGTTGCTGTGTGGCAGAATAGGGTGATCCCTGTCATATTGGCCCACTTCAATTTACATCTGTTAGTGTTCAATAGCACTTAAATTCACTGTTTTGTCCCACCAGCCATAATTTAATCTTTCAATCTGGCAAGATAGCCAGGTAAAGAACATGCCCAGAGATGTTCTTAGACCAGGTACTAGTAGAGAGAGAAACAGACAGGTGCTCACACAAGTTGCAGGATAGAAGAGAACTCAGGGAGGGAGAGTGAAACACTCTTCATGTCTAATGAGCTGGGAGGAGTCCGCCCTGAGTTACACCTTTTTGAGTTACTTCTTTGTCTTGGTAGCAACACTGAGGGGAATGGTTGGAGAGCAGAGGTCATGGTCACACCCCATGTCTGGTTTTCTGGACCCCACTAAACCCTCTAAGAAAAAGGGACTCCACGTTATTCCAGTTTTCATGGAGCCCACACTGAAGGCAGGAGATCTGGGCAGAGGGGGTAAGAGAAGGTTTGGTTCTGGGAGCACAAGTTTCCTATGAACAAGGTGACTGTTACTTCTCCAATGGGGACAGGTTTCCACAAGCTCAGAGTGCCTGAGACAGAGGGATTTTTCAAAACCAGGATGTGGGGAGGCAGGAAGCAGAGTGAAAGACCTGTTTTTTTGTGGTCCCCTTGTACTGGTCACCAATGTCCACCACTGACAACCTGAGAGCTTGAGACAGAGAAGTGACTAGGGCACAGGGCCTGCCCTTGCCCACAGCTGCAGCTGCTCAGACTTCAGGCCTGCTGGGAGTAGGGGCAGGCTGAGCAGGGAAGTTAGAGTGACCTTCCACTGAGCTCACAGTGCCTGGGGCTAAAATCATATCCATCATCAGTAACTGGATAGACATTTCTATTTTCCAGTCCTCAGTCACAGAGAATTCTCTGCAGACAGCAGAGGAGGTTACTTCTCCCAGGGGCTACATCAGCCTTCCTTATTCCTAGGGCTGTGTTCCTGGGGCTGCCTCTCCTCTGAGCCCTAAGTGCCTGCCCTCCTCACCTCACACCCTGACATGTGATGTGGCATGGAGCCTGGGCTAGAGAAAGCAAAGGAGAGAGCTAGAAAGCAAAGTCCTCTCCATTTTCGGAGTTTGGTGAGCTCCTTATTGCCACCCAACACCCACCCAACACACACACACACACACACAGAAATCAAGTCCACCCCAGAGCAAACCTTGGTCCGGACTTGTTCCCTCGTGCACAGCTCTTAGGCACTGAATTGCTGACAACTGCCCAGCAGCTCCACTTCCGTCTTCCTGGGTGGGAAGTTCCTCTGCAGTCAACTCAGAAACGAAACTGATGTGGGGGCGGGTCCACAGAGAGAAGGGAGGAACCTTGTCAAATTGCCTCCGGGTTTGTACTCTGAAAGCCAGAAGGAAGGCGCTGGTAGGAATATACCCTTCTTCCAGAGCTACAACAGAGCAAACAAATTAAAATCAATTGTGACCTGGCGCAGCCTGGGGGTTTGGTGGGGGCTGGGGAGCAGACCACAATAAGGACTGGACCCTCGGTCTCCCTGGGGAGCCCAGCTCACAGCCAGAGGGGCGGATGCACCTCTGGATCCCCCTTCCCAAGATGACTCCTCCTCTCTCTTCCTGCCAGTCAATGCCATGAATGACTTTGGATCAGGGCACAGCTGGGTCCCCTGTTTGTCTTGTCAAAAGGATCAGGAAACAGGAGGAGGGAACTCCACAGGGGATCAAAACACCCCTACACAGCAGCAGCCAGACAAAAGATGAGCTCATGCAGAGAGCTCAGGGCTGAGAAAGGGTGGGGGTGCAGAAGAGCCATCAGCAACATGCCCCCATAGTGGGAGAGACCAGCGCTTCATGTGATGTGGTGTGACAAGGGGAGTCCAGAGCCTGGGGGTGCTACCTGTTCAAGGGGACCTCGGTTGTAAGATCTCACAGGGCTGCGGAAGGACACATCACTGGATTCCCTTAGAAGAGCCTATACTCCTAGTGATAACTTTGTATCTGGAGCTATTACCCCCAGATCCATGAGGTGTTTTTCCTCAAGTCTTTCAGCTGTCTCCCCTAAATCAGGACTACTGTGACCTCATTTAATGGGGTGCCCTTCCCCAGTCTCAAACTTTCTTAGCAGTTCTATTTGTTTCCATTGCACTGATCACTGGGTATTTACTTATTGACCTATTTACTTTCTGCCTTCCTCATCAGCATGCAAGTCCCACAAAATCATGGATTCATGTTAATATCTTTCCTTGATGACCCCCAGTATCTATAAGCTCCAGACCAGTGCCATGAAAAAAAAAGGTGCTATTCTGAGCTGCACAAGCACAGTGTTGATGACGTGCACACACTGGGTGATGCCATGTGGTTGAAGACGATTGTGTTAAGGATGATTATTCGCACACAAATGTCCATTTGTGCATGTTTTAGATGTCCTGTTTTTTGTGTGCTTTGTGATCGTGATCATGGGCTTTGTAGCAGTGTGATAGATTCTCTGTGCCATGCTTAGTAACTATGCTTGCTGTGTGTGTCTGAGTATATATATTTGGGGTGGGGCCACAGATTAACCTCTAAATGGTTTCAGAAATTACCAGAATCCATGAAAAGTGACAGGCTTCTCAACATCTGTTTCTTACCCTCCTGAAAAAAATCAACAGCACACTCTAAACAATGGATAAAGAGAAAGTGACAAAAAGTGAAAATATTGAAGCTTGAAATGAACGAATACCAAAGTCCCCAAACCAAAATTTGTGGTTCCATAAAACAAGTGCATAGATAAAATAATGTAAAGGCCATTATAATAGACAAAAGATCTTGAGTCAACAATTTAGCCTTCTTGTAAAAGAGCAGAAAGAACGGGCCCTCCTTGGTGGCGCAGGTGATAAAGCACAGAATTAAGAAACTAAAACCACTTCAGCATGATGGCTACCTGGCTCTCACTTCTCGGCCAACTCCCCTTCCACTGAGGGAGCGGCCCCTGGTTGTGGGGTTGTTGCTAGACTGTGAGGCAGGACTTGTGTCCTTTTACATGAATACTGGCTCCCACATCTTCATCTCGCTGAGGGCCTCCTTCTCTGACACTCTCAGGCCTTATTTCCAGGTTGGTCATTATTCTTCTTTGCTCCTCCCTCCACCACTGAAGTCAATTTAAAATAGTCTTTTGTTTAATGGATGGAGCTGGAAGGGATCATGCTTAGTGAATTAAGCCAGAAGAAAAAAGTAATGTCTTTGATTAGGTGAAGCCCTCAAAGCCAGGACACAGGGTAAGGCACAGAATCTCCTAGAATTGGGATGCTTTTCCTGGGCGTCTCCACGGGACACTTGTCGCTGATCCTCAGACAGCTTTAGTTCAGGATGAGCTGTGTCTGGATCCAGAGTCACGCTGACTAAAAAAGAGAAAGACACGTTTTATTTGCTGAGAATACAGTGCACGGCAACTCCAACCTTCCAGGTTTCAGTGTAGCCCAGTTTCTTGTACATCTGTGAGGGATTTTCTGAGACTCTGCAAACTAGCAGGAAATCATCATATCTGCCACATTAATGTTGGGGAGAATGATGGTGAAAGAGCTAATGCACGCTTAGAGCTTGGAGAAATGAAATGCCTGGCATTTGGTAAGTAACCAGTAAGTGGAGTAACATCCTCTCCACCACTATCTCTGTCACCATCTCAGTTACTCAGAGAAGGCAAGGGACTGACTAACCAGTGTGTGACTGGTGCCCCAACCCTTTCTCCCTGTGTAGGCCAACTGAGAATCATGGAATATTGAAGCAAAAAAAGAAAGAAAGACAGAAAGAAAGGTTATCCCCATTTCTGCTTACTAACTTCTCAACTGATGATCAGAAAGGAAATAACCTGGCTGTGTGTTATATCTTGCTATGAAACAGATTCTAGTATTCTATTAAGCCCTCAGAGCACATGTCAGTCCTGTAAATGCAGGTGGGAAGTCTTTTATGTTGCTGCAGATAATGTCCATATTGTCCCAGGAGTTAATGAAAAGTGATACAAGTTATACTAGGAATAACAGACATCAAAAGTTCTGACTAGCATAAGTAAAACAAACATATCTTGCTCAGCCTAAGCGTGACACCGGCCCGGAGTGTATTTACAAAGCAGCAATGATCATAGGATGTTCTAGCAAGAAGTGAACCTCCAAAATGTTGCTGAGTTGTACACGATCTGCCGGGCCATGGCTGAGAACTGAAGGTGACCTCTGTGGACCCACCAGCATCCTCCATGACTTCTGACCTGTGTTTGCTTCAGTCAATGGGAGACTCTAGAGGGGCCCAGAGATCAGAAAGATCAGCGCTAGGGGCCCTCAGTGCCCAGATCCCTCCCCATTGCCTGAGAGGGCGGTCCCCGTCACCTATGCCTGTTCACACCTCTTGTCCTAACAGTTCCCTCCACCTGCCACACAGACCCAGGGGCCATGGCCCCCTACTTCTTGCCCGGTATACTCCCTGTTCATGACCTTAGTTTTCATTATTGGAAATAACTCCTTTATTAAACTCTCCTCAGTCAGTCCTTATCCTCCTCACGCATGAAAGTTTGCATTTTCAATTCATGTTATATGAATAATCCACAATAACTGTAGTGGACAGATTAAAATGTTTACAGGTGAGAATGGTAATTATACTGAAAGGGGAAACATCAATTGGACTTTTAAAATTCCACCTATGGTTTATAGTGAGACCCATAACTGAGAGGCATAAAAGGATGGATTATATAATTATGTAGCTGTTAAATTTATCAAGTAGCATTAATTTAAAGTATTGTTAAGGGAGAAGAGAAAATTAATAAATAAAATCACTAGGAACATATAGCAACTCCAAATATGCATGCACCCTATAACTTGACAATAAACAATGCAAATATCACTATAATGCAACATGAAGGTGAAAACTCTATAATCATCAGAAGACATTTTCATATTCTTCCCTTCATAGTTGACAGATCTGGCTGGGGAAAAATGTATCTGAAAGTGGGGAGGTCTTGAACAGTTCAACCAGAACAATTTAACAGACAAATAGAAAGAACAGCGATTAAAAAACAGAATATGCACTTCACACCACATTTTCTACATGGACTATGTACTCACTGATGGAGTTGGTCAGAATCCAAGAATGAACATATTTCTGTAGATCTCTATTACACAGACCAGGTTATTTGAACTCAATGCAATGCAATGCTATACAATAATAAAACATCCAAAAATATTTTAAGGTTACAAAATCAAAATGCTTATAAATGACATTGAGTAGATATATGAAAGTCCTTACAGAAACTTAAATAGAAAATAGATGAAAGCTACTTATATGTGAAGACTAAGCAGGTTCCTCCCACCTACGTAATTAGTGAATTTATCACCCCGAACCATAATCAGTGCTGGAACAGTACAGATGGCAGCTAAATATTCTTTCACTATTTTCTAGTGATTTTTTTTCTTTTTTTGGCAATGGATCATCTATTCACAATTGATCCAGAAATCAACCTGTTCTAGCAACAGAATTTCACAGTTATATTTTCAAGATACCTTGACATCTGGCTATTTAATATATAGGTATATTTAACCAATATGCACACACACATGTGGTTGTGACTACATTTTATTTCATTTTTTAAAAAGATTTATTTATTTGTACATACAGAACTGGGGTACAGGACAGAGGCTCAGGGGTGGCGAGAGACTTCACCAGAGACAGAGCGGGGAGCAGAACAGGCAGATGGACAAAGTACACTGCTGAGGGGAGCAGCGGGCGGGTCAGGAGAGGTCTGCCACGCCATGTGGTCACCTCCGGGGCAGGCGGGAATCGAACTCATGTGGAAGTGGCTTTAGCTTCTCAGTGCTGTGCTTTAATCAGCTGCACCACCAGGGAGGGCCGTGGCTACATTTTAACAGTAGAAAGTAAATGATCAAAATCCCCAATTGTCATATTATAAAAAATTTCATAATCCTACCAATGAACACACCCAACTCGCTGATGAGAAAATCAGTACCCTTTAAGGAATCAAGTCTTTGTACTTTGATGGAAAGTAAGTCTAGTCTGGGTGCTCCCTGATGGAGCAACAGACTAACGCACAGCACTATGAAGCTATCCACAGCCACCACAGCAAGAGTTTGATTCCCAGCCGGGGAGGTGACACACATGTCATAGCAGACCTCTCCTGTCTCGCCTTCTGCTCCCCTCAGCAGTGTGTCTCAGTCAATCCGCCTGTTCTGCTCCCCACTCTGACTCTGGTGAATTCTCTCACCACCCTGCACCTCTGCCCTGTACCTTGTGTGCACAAATAAAAATCTTAAAAAAAAAAAAGCAAACAAACAGTATGCCTCGTCTACCTTTGAAACACTGTATAACAAAAAGAGTAAAAATAGAAAATGCTATAAGCATACCAGGCCGGATTAACTTTAATAAGGTCCTATAAATCAGGAAGTAAGCAAATGAAGTAATTCTTAAATCAAAGCAAATCACAGAAGACCACAGAAGAACTGAGAAGGCTGAAAGTTTGTAGAAATCTAAACTCCTTAGTGAAATTTGAGAAACAGATTAAATATATATGATACCCTATCAAGTCAATCAGATTGTCAGAAATGATAAATTACAAAGACACAAGGAGATGTGAACAGTGGAAACTCTGCTATTGCTGATAGGATACAATTTCAATATCTGTATATCTAGTAATACAAAACTTGCACCCCTACATGGCAACACTCTCGGTTCAACGTATACCCCTCTGAGGCAACAGGCAAGGACATTAGCAGAATGGGTCCAAATGTTCACCATTTTGTGCAATAGGGTAGATGGAAAGTCATGCTTGCATTCATGAACAGCATATAATATTTATTTGTTACCACACTGTAGAGTAATTAAGAGTAGGTTGTAGAAAGCTACTGTCTTAGCACCACTCCATGCTTGTGGGAATTTTAATACTTCACCTCCAGTGTCTTCCTTTCCTCCGCCACCACATAAAAAACTATAAATGAGAGATATTCCACAGGGAAAGGGTTGAGAAAGGGGTCAAAGGGAGGGCGGGAAGAGCACAAGAAACTATGGAGATGGTGCACAGGAGAAGGGTGGGGGGAACTCAGTGGGGACTACACCTGAGAAAATAAAGCAAACATTGTACAAAAATGAACAATGATATAAAATATGTATAAATAAATTGTATGTTTAAAAAAATGCCTCCTATACAGAGGACTTTGGTCACACAAGGAAACACATGTGAAGCTCTTCTAACAGGTCACAGAAAGTGTTTATTCTAGTTGCTGCTAACAGTATCTGTGAAAAAGTAGGCTGGTAATGGGCATGAAGATTACCTGAAACCAGTGTGCTAGCAACACGCCTCACAGAAATGAAAGGTCCAAAATAGAAGGTTGTGTAGACCAGAAAGTACTGCTATGTTATTGTCACCCCAGTGCTGGAAAGGCTGAAGCCCCATCGACAGAAATAAGGTTACATTCAATATAAGATTCTGATGGACTTGAAGAAACTTTTGGTGTAATGAGTGACAGAAGTTCATAAAGTAGATTGAATTATTGATCGTACATATACATAAAGACAAGTTTTGTTACTCGGAGAAGTAGGACTGGGAGGGGTGTGAGAAACCTTGAGCTTTTACTTTTCTTTTTTCTATATTGTCTAACTGATGACAATTGAGTGGTTTTAATTGTTTAATTATTTATTTTTAAAAAGATTTATTTATTTATGCATACAGAACTGGAGTACAAGCCAGAGATGCAGGGACAGTGAGAGGCTTCACCAGAGACAGAATCTGAAGCAGATGAGGCAGAGGGATGAAGTATTCTGCTGAGGGGAGCAGCGGATGGGTCAGGAGAGGTCTGCTGCGCCATGTGGGTCAGCTCCAGGGTTGGGTCGGGGATCGAACTGGCACTGAAGTGGCTGCAGCTAGCTTGCAGTGCTGCGCCCTAAATCCCTGCACCACCAGGGAGGGTTGGTGTTAATTTTTTAACAGAAAGTTTGTTTAAAATGATGGAGAATTATGTATATAAACAATAGGCACATTGAGAAACAGAGTTGAATCACCTATAATGCCTTGTGTAAAATTAAAAGCTGACAAATATGGTAGTGAAATTTGGAAATGATATGATATGAACATACAATCATTTGTCTATTTATTTACATCTCCACAGTCTCAAACCCAATGTTTTTTTTTTTTTTTGTTATCGTTTTTGATGATTCCTACTGTTTTCAACTTGAGGGGAAGCTAAATGTGTGTGCACGATCCCTGACCTGTTACCCCTGTAACCAAATAGATCTTAGAACACAGAATATTTTCAAAAATAGAATATAGGAAATATAATACATATGTTCTAAATGATATCTAAGCCCAGCAGGGGCTAAGGCAGTACTTGTCATCAAATGCATCGATATTCCTACAAAAAACTACATTCAAATTAAGTGGGATAAAAATACATATATTTTTAAAGACTTATTTATTTATGCACACAAGAGCTGGGGTGCAGGCTAGAGATACAGGGAGTGAGAGGATCCACCAGACACAAAGTGGGCAAAGAATAGCAGATCTACTGAAATACACAGCTGAGGGGAGCAGTGGGTGAGTCAGGAGAGGTCCACTGTGCCCTGTCGGTCACTTCTCTGGTTGGGGATTGAACTCTTGCTGCAGTGGCTGCAGATAGCTTCATACTGCTAAGACTTGAGCCCCTGCACCACCAGGGAGGCCCCTGTAAATATTTTTATTTTCATATGGGAGAATTAGCAGGTGCTATCCCTGGTTGATTCAGCTAGACAATGGGAGAGGAGGAATCAGAAGAGCCTGAATACCTGATTAGTTAATCTGGGTTTTCACACCAAGGGAAAGTACTTGTGAGAGGTATGGTCACACACTCACCCTCTCACCCTGTAGCCTGGGCCTGTGACCTCCACTAGAGCCCTGCTGTGTCCTTTGTGCAGGGGTGAGGGGGGAGCACCCCTGCCACCACCACCTCCCCCCCCCCCCCACACACACACACAGTGCCAGCAGATTAGCTGCTCCCAGAACTAGTGCAGCCTCCTTGATGCCTGGGGTTTTGCCCCTCCTTGAGCTACAAGGTCCTGTGCTTCCCTCCTGTCACACCCTGATCTGAGATGTGGCCTGGAGCCTGGGGTAAAGAACGCAGAGTGAAAGGGCTAGAAAGCAAAGCCCTGACCGTTTTCGAAGTCCTGTCCGTTCCTTGTTGCCACACACAAGCACACATCAGCCAGGATGCACACACGCAGACAGAAAGCTCGGTCCACCACAGAGCAAACCTTGGCCTGGACTTTTCCACTCCTTCCTTCCTCCTTCACAGAGCTCAGTCACAAAATGGCTGCCGCTGCCCTCCTCCCCCACACCCCTCCCTGCCCCCCCATGTAGTCCCAGTTCCGGGTTTCAAGGCAGGAAATTCCTGAGTGGGGCTCAACTCACAAGAAAGTGCTGTGGGGGGTGGGGGGTGGGCTCGGGTCCAGATAGGGTAGGGCAGCGAAGTCCCATAACTGGTTAAACCAGCCAGGGTCATTGTTATCAGGCAGATGGAAATGGTCAGAAGCCCTTTGTAGATTGGGTAGGCTTTTTTAATGCTTTTGTGGAGGAGCAGATACAAACAGCCAGAGCCCTGGAAGGCAACCTCCCTCCCCATATTTATAATCCAGTGTATGAGAGGCTTTTATGATAAACCTATGATACACATGTGTCTAAGAAATAACTTCTGCAGAGTCTGAGGAGCTGGCAGGGTGAAGCTGGAGCCAGGCAAAAGTGAACTGGGATTCTAGAGCTCCCTGGGCCCTGTGCTTTGCTTGATGCTGACCTGAGACCCCCAGGGGCCTGTGAGCGTGTTACGGAACCCTGGTCTCGGTTTCCCTCTGCCAAAAAGAAAAGAAAAGAAAAGAGAAGAAAAAGGTAACAGTTTGAGGAAAAGGAAAGTGGTTTTACTTGTCGACCAATGAGGAGGGCAGCGGACTCATGTCTGAAAGACCACTGTCCTGCTCTTTGGCAAGTTACAGAGGCATCACAAGACTGAGTCACACAAAGGGGATGGGTAGAAGGGACGAGCACAGCAACTGACACAGCCTTAAAATCAAGGAAAACCGGTGCCGGGATGCCCCCAGGATGCCTGAATATCTGCAGGAGTTCCCAGCAGATAACAGACTGTTGGGGGCTGTGTCTGAAGCTCAGATCCAAAAGGTGAAAGATAAGAAAGGGGAAATGAAGCTCATCAGGAATCTCTCCACATTCTATTCGAAGTCAGCCAACCTAGGCTCACATGGAGAGAGCCCCTCCCGGGGAGAGGGGGTTTCTATCAGGGCATCTCTCCACCAGCATGGGGCAGCTGTTCCTCTGCCCACCTGTGCCCATGCAGGTGCTTCTTCCCACCCGCTCTCTCCCTCTGCAGGGCAGCAGCCTCCTGCCTGCCCGGGACCTGTACCAAGCCTGGACTTCTCTGCACTGACCTCCCTCAGTGGAGGCTGCTCTCCTAAGGCTGTCAGCCTGCAACCATGCGGGGTCTCTCTGCAAACCTGTCCCTCTCAGGGCAGCTGTTCTTGCCCGCTTGTATCTATGCAAGTGTCTTTTTCTCTCCTGTCTCTTTCTAATCAACTTCCTCTTTCAATATGACAAGTCTCTGCCTCGTGGAGAATCTCACTGTGTGTCGCTGAAAGGGGAGCGCTGGTGAAACCTTTCCCAGAGTGAACCCAAGGACCCCCAACTCCAAAAGACGACATCAATGGGATAGAGACTGTAAGGTCCCGTGGATAGAATAAGGCAAGGAGACAGAAGTAAGAGGGGAAGGCTTTTTTGAGCTCCCATGCAGCTAAGGGGGCCTGGAGTCACCTCAGTGTACAAACTAGGGGTCTTTCATATGCCCCGCTCTGTCCAGGCTGGGGAGGTGAAGAGCCATGTGAACAGACCCCGTCAGTTCCGGGTCTTTGGTCTTTATCAGGGTGGCTATCTGGGGTAACATCCTGAGGCCAGCTCAGCAGCTCTCTCACCTTGACCCCGCAGGATATTCCTCCTTTCACCACTCTGGGGGCCTGGGTGTCCTTTCAGAGACTTCTCTCCCTGGGAGAGGCTCACCCCTGTGAGCCTAGGTTTATTCTGATTTTGAATAAACTGTGTAGAATCTGAAAGGGCCAGTCTTGTGATCCCTCCTTGGGATTTTCTGTTCTTTTCTCCATCATATTCATTATACTTCTAACAAGTGAGAAGAGGTATATGATAAGACTGGCTTGCTTTGCAGCCTGAGTAAGCAAACTGAGCGCTTACTCAATATTTTACGTAAAGACTTATTTTGCAATGCAGTTCCAAATCAGTATCTCAGAGGTCGATTTAGCCCACAGAAATGTTTTGTTTGGCTCAGCAGATTACCAACTCTAAATATTCTGAGATTTACCAAGAAACTAGATTTCTGATATTTTTGAAAATTTTGTAAGTTGGAGTGTCTTTTTTCCCCCTCTAACAAATCACCTGTGCCCACAACCCAGTGGCTTCCCTCCCAGCCCCCTCCACACTAACTCTATATCCTCTGGTAACTGTTACTAGGTAGGGAGAAGGGCACCCTGGGGCCCCCAAGTCTGCCTGATCTAAATAGACTGCCATCTACAGCATCAAGACAAAACATACAGACCTTTAGTGGAAAGGAACTTTAGTACAATTAGTCACAGAAAAGGCAGAGAATATAGTTTGTAAATCAAGCACCCAAGGTTACCCATCCCCTCATGGGGAAATGTTCAACCAAACAGGTTTGGCCCAAAGTAGGGCGACTAAGACCTCCCACCAGTCTAAAGCACCTCCTGGTGATGACTGATAGAAAGGGTCAGACATGGACAGACAAGTCTGGAAGGAAAAGAGCAAACACAAAATCAAGATAAAAGCTGCCAGTGAACTTCCCTCATCTGTTTCACCCAGTCCGGGATCAAGAAGCCAGTGCAGCTTCTTCACAGGTCTCTCTGTTTCCTGTGCCCCCTCAGCTCTCCTTCCCCAATCTCTTCCTCAGTTTTCCTCTTGCTTCCAGATCAACTCCACATTTCCTTGGGTGGGGCAGGGGACCTGGAAACTTCCCTTTTCCTGGGGACCACCCTGGTACAAAAAGTCTGCTTATGAGGAGATTTAAAGATGTAAATGTTTACATTAATAAATTTGAAAGATGTCAACAACTGCATCTTCCCCTTTAAGAAAGTAGAATATAGAGGAACAAAACAGAGGGTCAGATAAAGTTAAGCCAATGGCAATTTCTAGAAATCTGAGTGAGGGAATAAGATTGCAAGAAGGGGAGGGAGAAAACATGGAGATGAGGGTGGACTTGATGTGGTGACATGCATCTGAATCACCAAAGTGTTATAAACCAATGTGACCTCAATTTTTAAAAATTTAGAGAAGAATGTAAGAAAAGAAGAGCATGTTAAAACCAAAGCAAGTAGAAGGAGGTTAATAATAAAGATTAGAATAGGTGCAGCTATCAAAAAAGTAGGAGGTGGGCAAGAGGCAATCCCATTATTTTGTCTTTTAACTGAGATGTACGGATGCTGCACACCAGCTCTACCTACTGGTGATGCGGTTACCTAGACTTAATAAACTAAATGTCAAAAATATATATATATATATTTTTAAAAGATTCATTTATTTCTACACACAAGGCTGGGGCACAAGCCAGAGGTGTGGGGGTTGAGCGGGTTCAATAGAGACAGAATCTGGAGAAGAACAGATTGTCTTAAACACATTACTGAGGGGAGCAGCGGGCAGGTAATGAGAGGTCTGCCGAGCCATGTGGATCACCTCCCTGGCCAGGGATTGAAGTCATGCTGCAGTGGCTTCAGATAGCTTCATAGTGCTGTGCTTTAACCTGTTGTGCCACCAGGGAGGGACACAAAAAAATACTTAAAAAAATAATAATATAAAGTTTATTTTTTACATCATTTTGTGCCTTTTTCCATATCAGTCGTAATCCCCATGGGCTTCCCATCACCAAATCACCCATGTGCCATCACCATAGTCCAGTGCAAATCTTGCCCCGCCCACGTTTTTTATCCCATTCCCCACTCCACCCCCATAAAATGTCTCTGGTATATAGTTGTTCATTATTATGATTACTTTCTTTGTTTATATTCCTGCTATGAGTGAAACCATCCAATATTTTTCTTTTTCTTTCTGGCTTATTTCACTGGGTGTGATCCCTTCCAGCTCCATCCATATTGCTGCAAAAGGCATGTGTTTATCTTTTTGATTGCTGAGTAATATTCCATCGTATATATGTACCACATCTTTGTTTGTTTGTTTGTTTGTTTTGTGCCATATCTTCTTAATCCAGTCATCTACTTTTGGGCATTTGGGTTGATTCTAATTGTAAATAAAGCAGCAATAAACATGGGGGTGCAGGTGTCTTTCTGAATCAGTGAAAAAATACTGGTTTTTATATCAACTATAAATTATGACTTTAGCATTTGTTGACAGCTTTTGTAGTTATTATTATTCATGTTTGGCTATACCATAGCTTTGTCATTTGGCAACTCAAGTATAATATCAGATTTAACAGGGAATATATATGTTTCAGAAAAAATTCATGTGTAGTTAAGACCTATTTATTTTTGTTGTTTTACTTACATTGTTGTTTATTTTTATACAGTTGTTGGTGTCTCTGCTCATGTGTAATTCCCACAACCTCCCATCACCATGAAATGTCACCACAGTCCCTTGTACTCTTTCCTCCCTATTTTGTCCCATCTCCCTCCTTCCCTGCTGTATGCCTCAAATACAGTTTACTTTCTGTTTTTTTTAAATGTATTTACTTATATATACAAGAACTGGGGTATAGGTCATAGGTGTTGGGGGGTGTTGATAGTATTCACCAGAGATAGAGTGTGGAACAGAACATGTGGACTGATTGAAATACTCTGCTGAGGGGAGCAACGGGTTCTGCTGCACCATGTGAGTCAGCTCCCTGGCTGGGGATTGAACTCGCGCTACCTCGTGGCTGAGGTAGCTTCATAGACCTGCATTATCACAGCACCAACAGAGAGGCCCCTACTTGCAGGTTTTGTATCGCTCTCTCTTTTCTTTTTAACCATTTGGGGGGGGGTCTTTATATCCCTCCTATAAGTGAAACCATTTTATATTTTTCTTCTTCCTTCAGACATTTCACTCAGCCTCATCCCTTTTAGTTCTGCCTCTATTACTGTGAATGGCATGAATGGATCTTTCTTGATTGTTGAATACTATTCCATATTGTATGTAGAACACATATTCTGGATCCAGTCTTCTGTTTGGGGGGAATGAAGGCTGTTTCTAGGAGTTAGGACCTATGTACTTGGATTTTAAGATAGACCAAGTCAGCTAACTCTGGCATAGTCTGGACTGTATCAGCTTCTTTTCAGCACAGAGGTCTAGCATCAAAATTCATTTTACTCATCTCTTTCTTGTTTGAAGTTTCCACTCTGAGCTGACTGTAACTCTTCTTTCACACTTTACTTGTTTATTACCTAGACAGAGCTCATGAGTCCTGGCGGCTGTTTGTACTGACTATGTCATCCGGGACAACAACTCAGATTATTAATCAAAATGTCAGGTTAGAAGAATCACTGTCAGGTCACTGTAGGGGGTCGCAGTGCTGTCTTGCTGTCCCTGCTGTGGTCCCTCCTCCCCCCTAGTTGAGCCCCAGCCAGGCAAGCGGATCTCTCCTGTCTTGCCTGTTGCTCCCCTCAGCAGTGTGTTTCTGTAGATCCACTGGTTCTTCTCCCCACCCTGTCTCTGGTGAATCCTCTCACTAACCCCACACCCCAACAACACCTCAACTCTCGAATAGATAAATTAAAAAATCAAATTTTTTTAAAAATCCAACTCACCAAAAAAAAAAAAAATCACATTTCCAAACGTATTTGTTTTAGTAATACAGCCTCAAAATAAAGTAAAAATTACAGAATTCTGGGTTCTCCCTTGTGGCGCAATGGGTTAAAGTGCAGGAAGACATAGCTAACTGCAGCTGCTTCAGCACAAGTTCATCCCTGGCCAGGGAGGTGACCCACATGGCCCAGCAGACCTCTCCTGACCTACCCGCTGTTCCCCTCAGCAGTGTACTTTGTTGATCTGCTTTTTCTGCTCCCCACTCTGTCTCTGGTGAACCCTCTCACCACCCTTGTTCAACTGGCCTGTATCCCAGTTCTGTGTGCATGAATAAATAAATATACATTTTTTAAATTACAGAATTTTGACCCTCCCTAGTGGCGCAGCAGGTTAAAGTACAGCACAAAGAGGCTTAAGACATTTCCACATGAGTTCAATCCCCACCTGCCCCAGAGGTGACCACATGGTGTGGCAGACCTCTCCAGACCCGCCGCTGCTCCCCTTAGCAGTTGCTTCGTCGATCTGCCTGTTCTGCAGATCTGTCTCTGGTGAAGCCTCTGTCTCTGGTGAAGCCTCTCACCCTCTGCATCTCTGGCCTGTACCCCAGTTCTGTACGAATAAATAAATAAATATTTTTTAAAAAAAATTACAGAATTTGAAGGAGAATTAGAAACTACAATTAAGAGACATTTTAACATTCTTTTCTTTTTAATATATAGATCAACAGACAAAAAATATTGAAGATATGGAAGATTCCAACATGCCAACAATCTAAAGCTAGAAGACATACATAAGCCCAGCATTTAAGCAGAGAACACACATATACCTAGCCATATTTGGAATATTTGCCATCTGAAGACTAGTCAAACAAATTTGAACAAATTTCAATAGATCTGCTTCACAACTCCATGATCTCTGACATAAAAACAGATTTTAGAAACCAACAATAAAGAGGTTGATGAAATATATAAAGTATCAGAAAATAAAATGCGTTTACATCATACTATGAAGATCTATAAATTGGGGTGTTTTAAATATCAATGAGACAAGCTAATATATGATGTCATCATCAGAGAACTGGTAGGTGGAAGGTCTCTGCAGCAGTGCCATTAACAAGAAAATCTGTCTCACTTTATATGTGAGAAAGCCTGGTGTGTGGGCAGACTCTCCACAACTATCTAACAAGGGTCTTCCCATCATTCCAGCCAAGGTCACACCACTATCAGGGTATAGATGGCAGCTAAATTGTCTTCATTTTCTGAAAGGTCGCCAAGAACCACATACATGGTCTTGGAGGTTTAATCAAGGGCCAGTTGCTGGACCAGGCTCTGAACCAAGGGGTGGCAGAGTTGCAATAGGGATGAGTAAGAGGGGTTTTTATAGGCCTACATGGGGCGGGGAGAAATGATCAGGTAGAAAATTTTGACAAGGAACTGAAGCTTATTTTCTGCTCAGGGTAACCAGTGGTGACAAACAAGTCATGTAGTTATCAGTCCCAAATATCTGCGCCTTTGAGCAACTGCTTCCTCTGTGTGCCTAGATTTGGCTGGTGCCTGACCCTGACATTTTCTAGTGTCAGGATTCGTGCTTGGGCAGTGGGTTATTTGCTAAATACTCCATGCAATGGACCCTTACGAGGCAACGGAATTACAGCACAATTATGATTTTCAGGACATCTTTATATTTGGGTATCAGATATATACATATTTAGCTCTTCCTGAGAATGCAACTATAGTATTGTACTAGAGAGTGAGTTAGCATGAATGCCATACTATCAGATTAGAGAAAAGAGACCACATGATCCTATCATTTATGCAACTAACTCATTGCTAAACTCCATGTCTATGGGTGACTGAGCTCTTTGGAAAAAAAGTGTCAAAACTTGAAGGAAAATACCTATAGAATTTTTAGAATCTATGATTGTATTTGATTACATGAATTCATTTTCCAGCTGACTAGTGTCCAGGCTGACCAAGCCCTGCTGGGAATCATCACGAAGATCACAATGGGGTCTGGGTTTTCTTAAGGAGGCCATTTTGAGATTCAGCTCCCAGGCCCTGTTGCCTGAACCCCTGCAGTTCCTGTGTGCTGCTGGGGGAAGGGGCTCCAGGATGCAGCCCTTGCCTCACCATCCTGAGGAACCGGCAGGCCTCAGTAAAGTCTCCACAGAGTCCTTAGTGTCATGGCGCCCCATCAGACAAGCCTCCCCTCCAAGTCTGTGAACTCTGCCGCACTGTCATGTCAAGTCTTCTGGTAGGTCAGGGTGGGGTCACCAGGATGTCAGGGTGGAAATGCTGCTCCCTGGCAAGGAATCTGGAGCTGCTCTCCAGGTTGGGAGCTGTGGCTACCCAAAAGCATCCTGCAGGGAGCCTCACTGGGTCTCCTCCTGAGATGATCCCTGGCAAGGGTCATCGGTGGTGCTGGGCTGTGAGTTGCTGGCAGTGGGGCCGTGGCATCCAGGGCTGGTCTGCTCCTGGGGAGGCCTGCAGGGCTTCCTCAACTTGATGTGGCCCTGGGGCCTGCGCTGGCACTGGGGGCCACAGGAGCCATGCATTTCAGTCCCTAAGTCCACCCCATTCTGCCCCTGACAGGCCCCATGTTTCACAGTGCTGCCATCCTGACCAGGAGCCAGAAACGTCTTCTTCATATCAGAGAAAATCTTAGAAAAGTTGTGCGCAGTAGAAATCTCCAAAGAGATGTCCTCTGGTGGTTCCAACTTCACAGCTGAAGTCCTAAAGTCAGAAGAGGACAGGTTATCTTCAGTGGAACATTCCATTCAGCTCCTGGAATCCATAACAAACCCCTCCTCCTCTACACAGCACTTACCTGCTCAAGGTGTCTTTCACATCCTGCAGGGAAACAAAGAACAAAGGGAATGTCAGCGTTTCATGACACGTGGCATGAGGGGCTAGTGTCTCGAAACACTCCTTCCAAAGCATCATCCCGAGAGACTGCTGGAAACCCTGGTGGAAGGAATCCCATCCCAGGATGCCCACCCTGGCAGCACATTTAAGGACTTATGAGTCTGTTGTCTGCTTGCTGGGCTATGTGGGTGCCGCAGTGTCTGCAATCACATTTGCGTGTGGCTGTTTGGGGAAGAAGGCAGTAGCAAGCCATTCTCCCTCTGGTGAGACTGGCTCTCAGTAGTCTCATTCCTTCAGGTTGGACCCATATCAGAGACCACTTACCACAAAGTAGTGGGTCATTCTATTCATCTCTCTAGATTCCTTAGTAGTGAATCCAGCCAGAGACTGATATATCACCAAAGTGATGAAATGGGCCAGTAAGAAGTCAGTGATACCTGACAGCAGGTGTTCCTTGATGGTGGAACAGTAATGCTCCATAGTATGACCTTGAACTTCATAATATGACCTCCAGTTTGTAGTGAGAGCCAGAGGCCACACTTCCAGATTTTATCTTAATGGGTTAGATGCTTCAGGAGCTGAAAGGAGGTCCAGAAACAGCTCTTTGAGCAAGAGCTCTATAAGCAAATCAGGGAATTATTCATTTTGGCTGCCCTGCATTTCACCCACCATTATCTGGAAGAAACTTCTTTCAGGAGAAAAGTCGACAGTCAGATTAAATGGTAAAATTGCTATCAGATCTGTGCACACAAAGCAATGGCAAAAAGAAAAATGGTAGCAGTTATCTTCTGGTTTTCTTAGGCCTAGAAACCATTATATAGAGAAAGAAGGCTATATGTTTTGGGATTCACGGAGAAGCACCTTAAAAGTCTGGCAGAGGTCACCCCGGACTCTAGATGCGTGTCTGAATGAAGCAGTACTTAAACTTGCCCACACGAGTTATGCACGTAGGACTTGTCAACTTCCCACAATTCCTCTCCATTCTCTCAATAACTCAGGAACTGACACCTTGTTTCCTCCAAACACAGTCTCACCTGAAGCAACTTCTGGGCTGAGCTCTGATATTTCTTCTCTAGCTCTAGGATGTGACGGTCAACTTCATGATATTGCTTTGCCAGACTGGCCTTGCTGTCCTGCAGTCTCTTCAGGGTCTGTTTTCTTTCTCTCTCTAATTCCTGAAGATAATACTTCTCTTTTTCACAAAGGAAAATGTGGAGCTTCTCAAAATCACACTGGATTTTTTGTCTCTGCAGGTTTGTCTTCTCCTAGAAAAACGCATATTGGTTCAAATGGGCATTAATGGATGAATTGACAAAGAAAATGCAGAACACAGATACAGTGGATTACTGTACCCACTTAGAAAGAAAGAAAACTCTGAAATGAAACATGCTACAATATGGGCGTATCTGAAGACATTATGATATGAATTAAGCCAGAAATGGAAGAGTAGAAATTGTATGATTCTACTTATGAGGTAATCTATTCAAAATTGTACACAGAAAGTCTAAGAAAGGTTAAATGGTAAAATTGCTGTCAGATCCAAAGCCCAGTGTCTGTGTGTGTGAACCTAATGTGATCTCCCCCTGCTCCCCGAATCTGCATTCAGTCACAGGAGAACTTGGATAGTTATCAGCAAATGATACATCCTAAATAGGCACATGTGACTGATCTTGAATGAGTCCCAGGTTGGCATAAGTTAAGAGATGGTATGACAGTCTTTCCAGAGGCCAAGGGCCCACCACGGAAATTGGAAACACAGTTATCTTAAGGAAAGCTTCTTCATACTCCTCCCAGTAAGACCCATAGTCTGCAGTCCAAGTGTGTCTGTTCTTGCAGAGTTCATGAGCTTGAGGATGAGCTGCTCTGTAACTAACCAATGAACTTTTCACCACAGCCACATCTTTGCCCTTAGCCTACCTTTTAGCTAATACAATTTAATTCCTTCTTTCTCAGCCCTGGTTTCTAAAATGTATATAACCTCAGTCCCTTTGTGATTTTGGAAGGCTGATATCTTTGTCTTCTGCTTCCTTGCCAAATGACTTACAATAAAATTGTTTCTCTGAGCCTGGTGTCGCAGTAACTGGTTTTTACACCTGTCGGGCCGTGAGTACTGTATCAGGCAACAAAGTGGCACTGCAGGTTGGACTGTCTGCCCAAGACTCGGTACCCCCAGCATGGGCAGATCTCCCCTGTGGTGAACCTAAGTAACCCCCTAGATCTGTGTCCAAAGGCTTAATGACTGGACACTTCACTCCTCTCTGATGCTCCAGACTCCCTTGGAGTTATTTTTATTTTTAGAAAATAAATTGACTTCACATTTCTCCTGGGCAAGTACTAGTTACATCATGCTTGCACCCTATTTTCTCAACGGTCTTATAACGGTTGTGGGTTCCAGTCCCAGACTAAGAGAGAGCCTGGAAGGTTAGAACACCAGTCTTGTGTAAATTTGGGTTAGCGTTCCAAGAAATAAGGACAACTGCAGAAGGAATGTACATCTAGTCATGGGTAGTATCCCAGGAAACGCTTGCATTCAGGTCCCAAGGCAGGTAGTTTCAGTTTGGCTTAAAACTAGGAGACCACTGTTATAGCTGCCTTATGTTTGTGTGTTTTTCCCCTCGTGCTTCATTGTGTTACCGCCAGATGGTAATATTGGAATTAACTCATATGTCTTTCTTACAAAGGTACCTATATGAATGTTAAACACAGGTCATAATAGAAACTGTATTAAAATAGGAGTTAGGTGAGAAAGCAATGAAGAGTTGTTACTTGATGGATAATGAGTTATAGGTTGGAGTGAAGTTCTGCAGTGGCAATGGTCATACAACAATATCATACAACAATATTCAAGTCCTTCAGTACTGAACAATATACTTTAAAATGGTTAAAATGGTAAATGTTATTTTATATGCATTTTAACATCAACAGACACACAAGGACAATTTGCTCAGCTACTGTGACACTATTTTCCCATGAGTCATTGGCGCTGGATGTGTGTCCCACATCCCTGCTGCACAGCCATACTTTGGAGGCCACTTATGGGGGAGAGGCTGTCACAATTTTCTATAATCATCTGGTTAATGGATTTCTTCTTCAGTCAAGGTGAAGGAAAAAGGAAAAGAGAGAGGGCTAGATAATTGGATCATAGAACTTATCCAAGGTCAACATTTTTCCATGATAAGGTAAAAAGGAGTCTGTATTTGAATGCAGGAGGTTTCTTTGTCCCTGAGGTAATTTTGTGAAGCAAAATGAGCATAACTAAGTCAGGACTTTAGGGCACTAGGTTGGTAGATGAGTATGTGATTCTCATCAGCGGGGAGGTCTAGGTGACAGGCTTTGATCATAATTGCCAGGATAATTCACTTACCAACCCAAGGAGCACTTAATGATCTTAAGCACAAGACTGAAAAACTTAATGTTCAATCCTCTGAGTGCCAGCCTTGATTTTGGGATTAAAATATAGAGTTGAAATTTTCATTCATGCTTTCTCAATTCCTTTAGTATTTCAGGGTCATTGATTTAGGATAAAATAGAACTTTTGTGTAGAGCATGTAACTAATTCTTGTATTGCTGGGGATCCCTACATGTGACTAACAAACAAGGTCTCCTCAGTTGCCCAGAGTGTAATAAGAGTGTCCTCTGAGTTTAAGTTTGACACCCACATGCTAAGAATCAGGTCAGAGGTTGAAAGTGACCTCTGAGAGAGGCAAAAGAGTTGGAGGCGGGCCCTCCCTGGTGGCGCAGCGGGTTAAAGCACTGAACTAAGAAGCTTAAGCCACTTCCCCATGAGTTCGATCCCCGCCTGCCCCGGAGGTGACCACATGGCATGGCAGATCTCTCCTGACCTGCCTGCTGCTCCCCTCAGCAGTGTACTTCGTCGATCTGCCTGTTCTGCTCCCCACTCTGTCTCTGGTGAATCCTCTCACCCTCCGCATCTCTGGCCTGTACCCCAGTTCTGTATGAATAAATAAATCTTTAAAAAAAAAAAGAGTTGGAAGCCTGAAGAACTTCTTTGCATATTGATGGATGATTTCAATATTTCCATGAAGGAGTATGTCTGTGGCCTACCATGGGGACAGTGTTAAGAGACCCACAGTCTTCAGTGCAAGTGTGTATGTTTTTGAAGCAACTCATGAGCTAAGTAACATCTCAGCTGGGGTGACCCTGGTCTCGGTGCTCTCATATTTCGTTGCTGAGCCTGGAGGTCTGACCCCAGAGCCTGCTCTGTGGTAAATGTGCTGGCATGAGCAGCGTAAGGCCTTCCAGGCTGGAGAAAGTCTTAGGCATTCAATATTTGAAACCTAGCCAAGGATGACTTCTCGGTAGGGAGGCAAACCACCCTCCCTGACTGTTGCTCCTGACTGACGTATTGGGATTCTAGTCATATTATTGACAGGCTGAAGGAATGGGAGATCTGTTTTCACAGATGAAGACAACCAGTGGCATAAAAAATGATGGTTTTGTCTGTGCGTTTCATCTGCTTGTCTTATTTAGTGAGAATAAGCCAATATTGTACTTTGCCTGTGTTTAAGTGGTAGAATGGAAATACTTTGAAGGTAATAAACTTGAATTCTTACCTCCCATTCTTCTATTTTTTCACTGGTGATAAAAATCCAATTCTTGCACTCTTCTTGTAATGCCGTCAGTTTTGTCAAGACTTCCTGGAGCTCTTCCTAATGGGAATAATTGAGTGAATACCAGCTACTCAATTTAGCAATTATTTATTTGGTACCTATGTGGAGTCCACCCCCCACCCTGCAAGACTATCACAATACACTATTTACTGTGTCCTTATACTGTGATAGGAAGTATGCTGCAGGCTGTCCATGAAGGTAGCAATTTAACCCTCTTGGTAGCTCTGAGCAGTTGAGAGGCTTTTAGCATCGTGCACGCTTGTAGAACCTGAGACACAGGAAGGTGTTAAATAACCCAAGAAAAGGCTATCTTGCTTAGTGGGTGACAGAGCTGTGATTGTAAGCTCGTTTGCTGACCCAAAGCCTGAGCTACATTCTCACTTTCAGTCTTGTCCTGGGTATACTACATATCAAATAGGATAATAATTATGTAAAATAAGGTATATGTTGTACTGAACCACACATAACCAATGACAAGGGATTAACACTCATGGACCTTTGTACAAAGTATGGGGAGTCAGGAAAGAAAAGACCTCAAGCCAGCATATGTTATTAGAAATGTTATGGAGGGAGAACATTTTATTTTTCAAATTTATTTTGGATAGAATAAATTTACTTTCACATAGAAGAACTTCTGCATAGGCAAGAAGTGTGGGGTTGCGAGGATTCACTACAGACAGAACTTTGGTGACCCAAACTGGCAGATTTATTGAAATACACTGCTAAAGGGAATTTGGGAATGTAGGAGAGGTCTGCTGTGCTGTATGTGGGTTAGTTCCCTGGCTGGGGATTGAATTCATGACATAGCAGTGATAGTGCTGAGACTTAACCTATAGGCCACCAAGGAGATCCACAAGTTCAGGTTTAAGACTAAATAACCTGAGATATCAGGGAGCAACACAAAAGGGGTACTTGCTGAAGTCCTCTGCTCAGGCTCCCTCACCTTGTACCCTGGATATACATCTTCAACAGGAGCTATGCTGTGCCCTCTATGCTGGGGGGACTGTTTACAGCTCCAGCAAATGGGGTGCCCATCATCCTCACAGAATAGGTGGAGGGGGTTTCCATGCTCCTCACACAACGTGGTGATGTATTCAAGGAGTCTTTCCACATGCTTATTGCTACAGATGCTTTCCCTTGAAAATGGAGATTCACACTGGGGGCAGTAGAACCACCCCAGCCATGAGTTGATAGAGTGCTGGCTTTGAAGGTTGTCCTCTATGCACTGGTGACAGAAGCTGTGTCCACAGTCGATGCTCACGGGTTTCCTCATAAGCTGCTGGCAGATGGAGCATGTGGTATCCTCCCTCAATTTTTTGGTAGCTGAGGCTAAGACCATAACTTTTCCTGAGAAGCTCCAATTTTGTATCTAAAGGTGAAAAGAAGCAGTCAGAATTTTTCACAGTGAAAATATATCTTATTAAAGAGGTTTTGTCCTGAAGGTCTTGAAGAAGGCCCTCTGGGGAAAAGAATTGGTATTTCGAAGAGATAACACATAGAGGTATTGTGGTATAGGGTGATCGCTATAGTAATGGCTACTTCATTATTATATTTAGTCAAAGTTAAATAAATTTAGAATCCAGTCTCTCAGTTCCCATGAGCACATTCAATTGCAGGTGTTCTGTGTGTGGCTGTGGGCCCATGGGCCCCAGAAACAGGACAGCCCAGTACTGCTGGGCAGAATGTCCGTGGAGCCAGCAAGCACCAGCAGAAATGGAGGTGAAAGACAGGCTGTCTCATAAAAGTGGCAGCAAGAGAATGAGAACTCAGTTTGGAAATGTGAAACTCTTCCCACAATAATGAACACCAAGAATATTTAGCACTAAATAATCGGACTGTTGGAAAAGTCATGATGTATTTTTCTGTTTTCTATGAAAAATGCATCATGGCTTTTCTGACAACCCAACATTTCTCTGTAAGTGGTAGAACACTTACTTATAGATTAGTGGGCAGTCTATAAAGGGATCCATTGAGACAATCATGTTTAACTCCACTCCAACCCACACCCCTGTCTCTCTCTACAGATTCCCATATCCAAAGGACATAAAACATAAATTCTCCGTGATAAAGTCTGCAGGGAAATCAAAAGAAGCCTCTTCCTGTCATCTTCCCTGGTCAAGGGAGAGATTTGGCTTGAGCTTGGCAGAGAAGGGATCAGTGGGAAGAGAGTTTGGAGACCTAGGAAGTGTATCCTGGGAGGAGTTCAGGGGGACTAGGACCACAGGAGTTTGCAGTACCCAGGATGTGGGATCCTGAGTGCTGAAGCCCCAGGGGCCCACCAGTGAGGAGCCAAACACAGAGGTGCCACGAGTGGGAGCAAAGGGGTCTGTCCTTCTCCCACTGCTGAGCTGCTGAGGGAACCCCACTTTCACTGCTGGGAGTTTGTGAGGAGGAACGATGAGGCAGGGAGAGGTTTAGAATGAGCTCTCCTTTGGCTTGACTGTGCTAGAGAACTAAAACCACCATTCAACCAGTTAGTGGATAGACAATTCCCTCCAATTATCAGGATGAGCCCTCAGGGTCACTGGGAACTTCATTAGATTCTTGTATTCCTGGCAGGTCATTTCCCCCCAAGGGAAGAACTGGCTCCTTTCTGTCAGTGGGCTGTACTCCCTGGGAGAAAGGCTTCCCCACCTCTAATGCTTAGGGATTTATCCTTCCCTTTCACTCACCTCAGATCCTGGATCTTCTGAGAGGTACTGTGGATTCTGGTGAAAGGGAAAGAAAATGCAATCAGGGAAGGAGAGCTAAGAAGCAAAGTCCTGACCATTTGGGGAGCCCAAGGGGGCTCCCCTCACTGCCACCATCACCACCACCCTTCAATTACTCATCAGCAGTCACAGCCCTCCTCTGAGCAAACCTTGGCCTGGACCCCTCGCTATGTTCGCCACACAGCAGATCATCAATTATTGGCTGCCAGCTCCTGAGTCAGGACAAGGAGTTAACTCTGACTGGATTTGTATCAGAAACAAAACTACTATCAGTTGAGGGTTCAGAACAATCAAAGGAAAGTTGAGAATGTGTGTTTACACTCTTGTACCACAAGAGCGAGGACTTTGTGTGCTCTCTCCTCCATTATGTGTTATTCTACCTACTTCCATCCCACCCTAAGACCAGTAGCAGGAGAAGGATGTGCACTCTTGACCATCTCTAGCCAACTGTGTTTTGAGGTTCAAATTACAGAAATGAAGCACAAATAAATAGAGGGGATCAAGACTGGAAAAAAAGTACAACTCTATTTTCAGATAAAAAATTGTGTATGAAGAAATTCTTGAGGGAGTAATGTAGAAAGAGTTTTACAATTAAAAACTGAGTTCAGTGGATTGCAGGATATAAGGTCAATATACAAAATCCAACCATCAACCTACACCCTAGAATGAACAACTTGAAAATGACATTAAGGAAGCGATAATTTATAATACTTAAAAAACCCTAACATATTAAAATGAACAAGAACAGCACAAGACTTGTACACCACTAAAGCCTACAAAACTTCAGAAAAAATTAAGTTGACCTAAATAATTGGAAAGACATTCCATGTTCACAATTTGGATTACTTAATACTCCTTCCAAATGTAGACTCAGGGCACTCACTGTCGTCATTCTCATTGTTTTGATTTTTGTATTTTGTCATATTTGCACAAATTGGCAAGTTAAATCTAAAATTCAGCTGGAAATATGAGGAACACAGAGTAGCCAAAAGCATCTTTGAAAAGATCAGGGTCCCACATGTTTTCTTCACATGTCGACAGGGCAGAGGAGGGAGAAATCCTGTTCTTCATTCCTCCATGGCTAAGGGCTGCCTTACTTACCGGCTCTTCAGTGAGAAACTTAGGAGGTGCCTGAAACCTCTCTCAAGGCTTCGTCCCACACACCAATTATTTTTAAATCCTTTGATGTCCCTTCCCAACTTTTGCTAAAGCCTGTTTCCAGCTCTTCTTCTGGGAGGATTAACCTTGAGTTCACTCCACATATTAAATCCCAGCTGTGCACCAGAAGTAGACTCTGAGTGATACTAAGGCTCTTTCCCTGCCCTCACCTGCTTTTCCCATCATAAACCCCCTGACTGGGTGCTAGAGAGTCAGGAAAACTCCCTTGCTCATGACAGGTGGTCCCTGAGTGGAATCCTGTCTTTTCTCCACTTCTTCACATGGTTGATCGTCTTTATCACTCAGGACTTCCTACTGAGAAGTCTCCCCCCCACACACATTTCCACCTCTTGGGGCTCCCCCTCACCACACACACCAAGGATGTCAGCAGTATCAGCATCCTGTGTTCCTTTTCTTACCCCTTGTAGACTGTAGGGAATCTAAAAGATGGGGGTTCTGACCTCGGGGATTTCAGATTCTTTCCTGTGCTTCTTGCATATTATGGTGTCTTTAATTATCTATGCGAGGGGAGGCTACGAATGAGGCCGGGGTGGCAAAGAGCACAATGTACTGTGCAGGAAAAATTCATTACAGGAAAAGGTTCTGACCATCCCTGAAGGTCAAGTTGGGCAGTCACTGATTCAATGTGGACATGTAATAAACAATCTCTTTTAAAAAATGCCATGATATTACTGCTTAATATTAGGATCAGATAATAGTTTTTACTGCAACCCATTTCAATAAAATGCAGTTTGAGAGGCAGTCCTTGCTAGAGACTCTGACCACACACTCACCCTGTCGCCTGGACATATGTCTTTCACAAGCGCCGTGTTGTGTCCTCTGTGCCGGGGGGACCGCTCACAGTGCCAGCAGATGAGCTGCCCGTCGTCCTCACAGAACAGGTGCAGCTGCTCCCCATGCTCCTCACACAGCCTCTCCTGCTCCAGCTCTCGGATGCTCTCAATGAGGTTCTCCAGCTGCCTGTTGGGCCGGAGACTCTGCCTTCGGAATGGTGTCCGACACAGGGGGCAGGGGAAATTCTCCTGGGATGATGTCATAGGATCACAGTTTTCCAGGATGTCCTCTATGCACCTACGGCAGAAGCTGTGCCCACAGTTGATGCTCAAGGGGTCTGTCATCAGCTCCAGGCAGATGGAACATGTGGCTTCCTCCCTCATCTTCGTGGTAGCTGTGGCTGAGGCCATGGCTCTTCCTGAAAAGCTCTAGTGTCACAACCAGAGTAACAGGTGAAGCAGCCCAAATTGTCCACAGTGATGGAAACCTGGCCTGAGCCTACCCCTGCACAGGTCTTGAAGTCTTCTCTCTGGGTTAGATTTTAGCAACTATATGACATAGAGGTTTTAAAATAAGTTAGGCATCATCATATATAACTACTTAATTATAAGTAACATTTAAATATCAGTTCATTCGCTGCACTAGCCATCTATCAATTGTGAAATAGCTTCATGGGGAGGTGGCTACAGGGTGGCCCTGATATAGAACATTCCAGCATAGGAGAACGTCTTCTTGGGCCAGGCACTAAGAAGAAGTCAGAAGGTCTTGCTTAATAATGTTGCAGCAAGAGACGCAGAACTCAGTAAGGAAGTATGAAATTCTTTCTCTAATGAACTTCAGGAACAGTTAGTACCTGAGCTATTTCTTGGTAAAATGCAGTAAACAGTTAGGTAACTGGGTGGTGTATGAAGGATTCCATTGAGCCAATCACATTTGACACTACTCAAACCCACACTCAGTCTCTGTACTATCCTCCATCTCCACAGAAGAAAATACACCAGGTTCATAACGTCAGTGCAGCATCATAATTGGGTTTTTAGGTTGCATAATGTCAGATGTTAGGAAGCAAGGTGATATGAAATGTGATAATGAAAATCAATCAGGAACCAGAAAGAAGCTGTTTGTCCTCTCTGTCAATCTCCTCCTTTGAGGGAAAGTGAACTGGAGGGCAGAGAAGAAGTTGGTTTAGGGGAACAAACCCCATTTAATGATTGTCTTGTTAAAAGACGCTTAACAGAAAGCCAAAACATTTGTTTTGCGAGCCTGACTGCCCTTTTGCCTTCCGGGGTTTAGAGCCTGTCGACTTAAGACAAATGTTCAGAGCCTGTTGACTTAAGACAAATGTTTAACACGCCTACCAAGAATGTGCTTATCAGTTCCTGGAGTTAGGGGGGTGGGTGGTCTTAATAGAAAACACAGAGGGAGCATTCCGCTAGGGGAAGGGCATTGTAAAATGTATAAAAACTACTGCCTGTGAACAATCGGCGCTCTCAGTCTTAAGTACTGCTGAGCCCTGGCATGTCGGTTTCTGAATAAACCTGCCTCTGCTGGATTTCAGTGTCTCTGTCCTCGTCCTTTCTGCGTTTCCTCGGAGATTGGAATTCTGGACTCAACAGTCTCTTTTCAACGAAGACCTGTCTCCCAGGAGAAATTCAGGGATATTGGAACCCAGGGGGTTTGCAGAACCAGGATGGGGGGGGGATGGGATTTGGGCAGAAGATGGGGCCTCTGTGGGGGGGTCATGGGTGCTGGACCCCTGGTCCAGCAGTGACCTACCTGGAGCACACAGAGATGGGGAGGAGTAAGAGAGAGCTGGTCTGCCCTTTCCACCGCAGCTGCTGCTTGGGCAACCTCATCCTGCTCCCCCTTCCCAGAGCTGGTAACTTGTGAGGAAGTGGGGGGACCTTTAGAGTGACCTTTCCTTGGAACCTACAGTGTTAGAACTGAAAACAGGGACTCAACAAAAGTTACTGGATGAATTATTTCCCTGTAACAATGAGTTTGAATCCTGAGTACAGAAAATTTTTCTGGACCTTGCTATTTTTGGCAGATTATGTTCTTCCTAGGGAAACATTAGGGCCCTCTCCACCAGGGATCCCGTGCTCCTGGGGAGACTGACTCTTCCTCCTCTGAGCCTGAGAACTTCAACAAACTTTTATAGCAAGTACAGAACAAAACACTCTGCTGCTACTGGGTGTCTGTCCCGGGCTCCCCCTCACCTCATAATGTGGATCTGAGTTGCAGAAAGGAGTCTGCGAAAGAGAAAGCGAAAGCAGGTAAGGGGCAAGAGCTAGAAAGTAAAATCCCCAGGGTTTGTAGGATTCCGGCGACCCCCACAGTGCCCACCCTCACAGGCAGACATTCTAGCCCGCTGCCCAGCATACCTTGGCTGGCACCTCTCACTGCGTTCGCCTCAGAGCAGTTCACCACGGTCTGTGGTGGTCCCCTCCGTAGCTGCCACGTCTGAGATCTAGACAGGAAGTGAACTCTGACTGTGCTAACCTCAGAAACGAAACTACCATGGGTCAGATTCCTGTGCAGCTGGGAGGAAGCTGCTGCATGTTTCTTCCACTATTGTGGGTCCACTCAGCTTTGCAGGCTCTACAGTGTGGTGGAGATGTGTGTTGTGTGTGTGCCGTGGGGGTGGGATATCTCTTGCATGTTAGAACAAACAATTCACCTGTGAACTTCCTTGCTGTTCTGTTTGAGGTCCAAGCATGCACTTCTTTGCAATGAGCCCAGGAGCTCATCAACACCCGTCCATGTGATGTTTACTTTCCCACCCCCTCCTTCTTCAGGATCTCCCTGCTAGTTTGAGCTTATTGAGGATTTCCTTTTAGAACTCGTTTGACAGCCAAATAGGATGTTATTTGCTGCACACTGCTATACATTTGTCCGTGATAAATTGGTGGGAATACAGAGAGAGTAAAAATGTGAGACCACTGTTCTCCTGGCAAGAGAAGAAGCTTCCCGTCATTTAGAGTTTTGAGTTTAGTATGGCTGAAAGAATGGGGTGGGAGAGAATAAAAGAAAAGGTAAACTAGAAGGCTTTACCTCCACTCTGTGTGGTAGAGGACCCCTTCCCCTGTGCTTGGACCAGACCTAGAAGGCTCCTTCTAGACCTGGCTTTGTTCTCTGTGCCCACGGTTAGACGTGACCTGCCTGAGCTGCACGTCTGGGAACACTGATGAGAGATGAAGGACTAACTCACTCCAGCTAAGTTGTACTTCAGATTCTCTTCATCTTCCTCTCTGTCTGCTACCATGTACATTTTAGAGTCCTCACTGTCTGCTCTGTGCATTATTGCCAACTGTAGACAACAAAAGCACAGTACAGAGAATGCTTATTTAACCAAAACTCTTGCTGTATTTAGGTTGTTTCCATCTTTTGACAATGGATCAGAAAGGTGTGGCATATATATACACAATGGAATACTACTCAGCAACCAAAAAGATAATCTCATGCCATTTACAGCAATATGAATGGAACTGGAAGGGATTACGCTCAGTGAAATAAATCATAAGGAAAAAATAAATATTACATGGTTTCAATTATAGGAAGAACATAGAGAAATGAAACAAAGGGTCAGAAAAAAGATGCAGACCCCAGATGTGAGGCACAAAGCAAGGAAGGGACAGGAAGAAAGATCAAAGGGGAGAGCACCAGTGACTGGTGATGGATCACGGGTGCTGTGGCAGAGGAGAACTACAGGGACTACACTCCAATACTGTCCAAAAATTAACAACAATGTAAGAAAAGCCCTAAACTTAAAAAAAAAAAAAAACAACCCTTTCAGAATAGCTTTAAGGCAGAAGTGAGTAAGTAATAGATATTTTCATAAGCTGAAAAAAATTAGTGAAACAAGTATTTTAATTTTGAAAATATTGAAGAGAGAAGAATATGAAACTTTTCAATCACAAAGCAACAATCAGTGGAGGAGGGAATTAACTTAGAAAAACATAAAACAGAGGCCCTCCCTGGTGTGCAACAGGTAAGGACGCAGCACTGCAAGCTACTCGCCGCTGCTTCAGTGCAAGTTCCATCCCAGGCCCTGGCGATGATCCAGATGGCGCGGCAGACCTCTCCTGACCCACCTACAGCTCCCCTCAGCAGTGTACTTCATCAGTCTGCCTGTTCTGCTCCCCACTCCCCAGGCCTGCTGGGCCCTGGCATACAGAGGAAGGAGGCAGACTGTCTCTGTGAAGACTGGGAGGAGAGGCAGCTCACTCTTGAAGTCTGTGATTGATATTAGACACCCTCGCTCATGAGTAGTAAGTGTGTATTGCTGCTGCGAAATGAATTACAAACAAATTAGAGGTTTGAAACAAGCACATTTATTATAACTGGGTGAGAAGTTTAAACATGACTAAGCTGAGTTCTCTGCTTCAGGCTTTCAGCTGGCCACATTCAGGTGTTGTCTGGGTCTCATCACAACTTTGGCTGGGGAAATACCCATTATCAAGTTCCCGATTATTGGCAGAACTGTTTCCTTGCAGCTGCAGAATGGAAGTTTTTTAGTTTTGGTGGAGGCTGTCATGGTCCTTAGAGGCAGCCCAAAGTTCCTGGCCAGGTGAAGGTTCCCCACTCTAAGTACTTGTTGAGAAGGGACATTTTTGGATGTAACAGGCAAAGTGAGGGGTACTCTGGGACCCTCAAGTCTGTCTGCTTTAGATAGTTTCTGCTGCATCAAAACAAAAATCTCTAGTGATAAGACATTCAATAAAAAGAAATTTCATACAATTAGAGTGCAATACAGAGACAAGAAAGAGAATTGATACCAAATGAAAAGCTCAGAGTTACCCTTCCCTTTGAGGGCAAATGCCCAGTCTGTCAGGGCTGGTCCAAAGGATGGCTGCTGAGACCCAAAAGCTTGCCACATCTAACGACCCCACTGGTGGGGATTTATAGGAAAGGGGAAGAGAAGGCCAAGCAAGTCTGGACAGAAAAGAACAAAACCAAGATACAGTCTGCCATTGTCAACCTCCCACGAGTCTTGCCTCCATGTCTGTTTCAAGTGTCTCCTTCCATGGCCCCCAAGTCCTGGTGCAAATCCAGATCCCAGAAGCAAGCATGACTCTTCATGTCTTTCTGCTTCAGGTGTCTCTTCCAGTCTTCTTGGCCTTGCTTCAGTCTTCTTCCTCTTTCTCAGTCCTGCTCCCAGTCTAGCTTCACCTCTCTGTCCAGCTCCACCCTTCCTTAGGGTGGGCCAGGGGACCTGGAATATCCCCTCCCCCCAGGGATTACCCAGTTGTGAAAGAATATGGGATTTAGTGTTAATTTTATCAAGGTTTATTATGTAGATCCCTGTAGTGCCTCTCTAAGCTTGTAAGAATCTAGAGTTGTATCAGGTGATTAGCTTCAGTCCTTCTGATAGAGACAGGATGGGAGGATACCCATATATATCAGTGTTATCTTTTACACAATGTGGTGGTGGGGAGGGAAGGCAGAGAATTTTCCTTGCAACTGTTTGTTCTCAATTGTCTTCAGCTCAAACTAATTCAAGTGTGAAGGTGACATATTTAGGGGTTATATACTCTGTTTTCCTTCATTCTCTAGTTACAACCCAGCTTCTATCAGCATTAGCAGAATTTCTCATGCTGGGGAGCATCAGAATGATGATGGGTAACAGTCTCAGCTCCTCTATTTCTTCCTCTGAGCAGAAATGGAGGCTGACTCTGCCTCCAACATCCTAAAGCAATTCTTAATCTTCATCTCTCCTGTGAATGGAGAGATGATATTTGAAACATTTATTATTTTATCAACAGAAATTATCATGACATCTAGCAGTTTAGCAACTTTTTTGGTCAGCTCTGTTCTTCATTCTTTGGATGACTTCACCATGATAAGTTCTTGGCCAACTCATGTAAGATAACTTAGAGTTGAAATGGAGTGTGCACTTTTCAAAAAAAAAAAAGAAGAAGAAGAAAAAGATATGTACTTTTCAAATAAATCTGGGTCTATTTAAAATGTATTTGGTCATAGCTCAGTCATAGTAAAAACTGTATTTACTGAGATTTTAACATTATCTCATGATAGCTGATACCATACATCCTGAACGATAAAGACTTTTTTTCCCCAGCACTGAGGCCCCCACCAGAATTCATTGCTATCCTCTCATCTCCAACCATTGGAAGTATCTCTGCTAATGGTAACTCTTCTCTCACACTTTAGCGGCTATCGCCTAGCAGACTCCTTGGGCCATGTGATCCTGGATGATGTCATCCTGGGCTCCACTTTGATTACTAATCATTATGTTAGAGATTAAATAGTCGCGTCCATTTTGATTGTCTTGCTCTTTTGTGCAGATGACAGAGTCAAGAGCAGCTTCCCCTCACCCCATGAATGACTTCAAATATCAAACAAACTGGGAGAACTCAGAGACCTCTAGACTTCCTGCCACCCTACTAGCTAACCAGGTCTCTTGGAAATCAAACATCTGAAACTGTTGAGGAGGGGTGGAGAGAAGAAAGTAAAATTATTGCTAGTATTTTGCTGTTATCAATCTCAGTTGATCTCGTGGTGTTTTAGAGTTTTATATCCATCATTCAGTGCAGATGTATTACATGTCCAATTAGGAGTCAGCAACCCTCAAGGTACAAGAAATAGCAGGGAAGAAAACAGCCTGCCTCTCTGCCTCCAGGGGTTTATATTTTAGTCTCTATGCCAGATAAAGTAAGGAGGCTTTGCCTTACTTTAATTCTTTGGGGCAGGCAGGAATAAAGGAGAACCTTGATAAACCCTGAAAAAGGGTCGGAGAATATCAGAGAAGGAGGCCTTCGGGAAGGTGAAGATGTGGGAGCCAGTTGTCATGTTGTAAAAGGACACAAGTCCAGCTTCATAGTCCAGAGAAACTCCTACCACCTGGAGCTGTTCCCTCAGAGGAAGGGAAGTGTGAGGGTTTGTAAGGGCGACATAGTAGTTAAATATGCACCGTCGGATGGCCCAGAACCCAGACTGAGGCTCCACCATCATTTCCACATTCCTGGGCACATTTCCCAGACACACTCCTAAATCCCACCCAGTTCCTTCTCCTACATCCACCTCAAAATAATGTCTCCCTGAGACGAAGCCCTCACAGCCCAGGACACAGGGCAACACACTAAATCTCCAGGCACTGTTAAGCTTCCTCTGGGGACTTCCACGGTCCACTTGTCTCCGATCCTCAGACAGAATGAGTTTAGGATGAGCTGTGGCCGGATCCAGGGTCACGTTGGCTGGAGAAAAAACAGATTTGTTTTTGAGTATTGAAACAGAATTAAAGTAAGTGTATGTTCCAATGCAAACTTTATTTTTTATTATCTGTGTGATAATATCTTATTATCTATATCTCTTAACTTATAACTTGTTTCCTAATATCTTATTTATTACTTTTATCATTTTTGATCTTTGTTTTGTAAAAGAAAAAATAGAAATCATCCTGTCACAAAGAATGGTGGGGAAGACTGAGTAAGCTAATGTATGCTCAGTGCTAGGTGAAGTTTCTAGAATATGGTAAGTAACCAATAAGTGGTATAAATAATAATAATAATAATTTCATTAAAATCAACATCACCACCACCGCCACCTCAGACATTCTGGGCCAGAAGTAACCAGAGTTGACATGTTTGTTCATGGTCTTCTCCAAAGCTCTTTCCCCTAAAGATTTATATTTTATTCTCTATGCTAGTTAATTGAAAACATGGATGAAATGAATGATTTTCTAGGAAGTCATTCTTAGTCAAACTGACAAAAAATTAAAGTCATTGAAGAATGACTTTAAACTCTACTCACAGATAATAAAACATGCATATAAGTCATGCAAAAACAGAATTTACCATTTTCTCAAGAAATCCTACCAGTCAACAGATACATAAGGCAATCTCAAACCAAAGCCCAGAAAATTATGAGACCTCATGAGCACACAGATACAAAATCTTGTACAAGATAGCCGAACATACCAAATTAAACTTTATAGCTATATATACATATATTACAGACATAATATCCTTTGATCAATCACCTCGGATCAACAGGGCTATGTGTCTATATTATATGTGTATATGCATTATATGTTTGACATTAATTTATTAAGAAATTATATTTATATATATATATATCTATTATGGATACATTATTATCCAACTATATATATTTTGCAATATATAAATAAAAAGCCAAGTCTGTATATATAATGTCATATATGATACCTAATACATTACTTCAAATCATATGATCTAAACATACATATGTCAAAAATTGGGCTCTCTCTGGTGGCGCAACGAGTTAAAGCACTGCATTATGAAGCTCTCAGAAGCCACTGCAGCATGAGTTCAATCCCTGGCGTACCCGGAGCTGACCCACATGGTGCGGCAGACCTCTTCTGACCCATCTGCTGCTCCCTTCAGCAGTATACTTTGTCAGTCTGCCTGTTCTGCTCCCCACTCTGTCTCTGGTGAACCCTCTCACCCACCACACCTCTGGCCGGTACCCCAGCTTTGTAAGCATAAATAAATCTTTAAAAAAAATTACTATGTATAAAGTATATACAAAATAGTATTATATACATAATACCCTATGACTAATATATATTTTTTAAAGGTTTATTTATTCATATGGAACTGGGGTACAGGCTAGAGATGTGGAGGGTGAGAGAATTCACCAGAGACAGAGAGGGGAGCAGAACGGGCAGAGCGACGAGGTACACTGCTGAGGGGAGCAGCGGGCGGGTCAGGAGAGGTCTGCTTCGCCATGTGGTCTCCTCCAGGGCAGGCGGGAATCGAGCTCATGCGGAAGTGGCTTTAGCTTCTTAGTGCTGTGCTTTGACCCGCTGCGCCACCAAGGAGGGCCCTATGACTAATATTTTTTATATTTATGAATATGGTTATTCTCCTCTATTATGATAATGTATTTAAATATTATCTAATCTGATTGTGTATCTAATCTGGTATATATGAAATATATTATGTATATAAAAATATATACATAGTACTACATCAGCTAGTATATTTAATCTAATATATGTGCACAAACACATGTACACATGTGTGTATATATTTATCTATACATACTGAGAGAGAGAGTAAAAAACTGGAATGGTTTCATTATCAGCTAGAGGAACTAGGAGTCAAAGTGTGGAGTCAACAGGCAATGCTGTCGTCAGAGGGTGGTAAAGTATTGGCTATAGAGATAAGGAAGGTGCCTACAGAGACTCATGAAACAAGAAAGTTGCACTCCCGTTAATGTGAGCACATTGAGGTGTATGCAGCCTCTCCCCACTTACTTAACACCTATTTTAATCATCATACCAGTGATGCTCATAAAACCATCAGAGTGTAGATGGGAGTTATTTTCTTCACTATTTTCTAATATCAGGACTCCTGTTCAGCAAATAGGCTATTTGTTATCCACTAGCTAATCAACCCTAAACTGGCAACAGCATTGCAGTGTAATTATGATTTTCATGACACCTTAATATTTTGATATAAAATCTATTTACAACAGACAATATCTATAAATTTGGCTCTCAGTGAGCTTGCATTTATGGCTTAACATAGAAATTAAATTTACAGAGTCACCACATATCAGTTTAGAGAGAAAGTTCATGATCTTATCAATCAAGGCAACTAATTCATTAATATATCTAATGCCCACTGATATGTGATTTTTTTGAAATGTAATCATAGACATAGAAAGAAAATTAGACACACAGTATGTTTTAGCCACTAGGCAGAACAGTCAAGGGAGGCTTTGCATGGTGCCTCCTTCCCGGTGTTCATACCCTTGTACAATTTATTTTATTTGAGTGTGGGCAGGAATTGAAAATTATTTCTGATCAATCACCTCTGACCAAGAGGGCAAAAATAATGGGATGCAATCCTAGAATTATATTCCCTTACATAAGACTCCATCTTGTAGCAGATTTGTTCTGGAGACTTTCTCCTCAGCTCTCTGTAAGAAATAATTGGCCATGTTGAAGGCTCTGGGCCAAATTGCTGAGGTGTGGCTTCTAGAAGCTGCAGGCAGTTTCCAACTATGAACCAGTAAAAGGCCAGCAAATGAAATCTGAGAAAGAAATGAATTCTACCAAGTAGAATAAGTTTGGAAGAGAATTATCCCCCAACCTAGCAACTAGAAGAAAACATGGCCCACCCAACAGCTTAATTGCAGCTTTGTGACAGTCTCAGCATAGGACCCATCTGAACTGTGCCCGTATTTCTGACACACAAAGTGAGATATTAAGTGTGAATTATTTCAAGCACATAAATAATTGTGCCAAATCATTTCAGAAAAGGTCTGTCTTTACAGTCAAATGAGTTAGGACAAGCCTTTCATTTTCCAGTATTTTGAACAGTTTTACTGAGGATAATCCATCTGGGAAATATAACAAACCCTAAGAGAGTCAGGAGACAGAAAACTCAGAATTGGCAACTGGTAAAACCTGATTTTCATTATGATTCTTAAATTATTGTCTTATCTGTATCAAGGCTCTAAAACTATTTGCACCACAGCCCATAACCCCTGTGTTTTCTGAACAGTTTACACCATATGATGCATTTAATTTTTATAACAACACGCTGAAGTAGGAACTGTTAATATTTTCACTTCTCAGATGGGCAGCTGAGAGGATTACTTGCCTGGTAAACAGAAGAGCAGGTATGTGAAGAGTTGTACCCTGCATCCCTGTCTAAGCCATGGGCCATCCTGCCACGGGAGAGTATGGCCGCTCCATGAAAGAACTAAACAACCTCTGTCAGTGAGTCTGTCCAGGGACAGGTGTCCCCATCATCTCTGGTTTTGAGCGAATAGTTGACTTCTCCTACCTTGGTAGCTTCTTAATATTTTCTTCACGTCAAGGTAAAGCTCAGAAACATTGCACACAGTTTGAGGTTCCAAAGAGAGGACCTTTGACATTTTCAGCTTAACAGATGAACTCCTAGAAGGAGCAGAGACTGCTTTAATGGACATTCTTTTCCGTTCTTACATCCAAAACACTTCCCTCCTGAGTTCAAACAGCACTTACCGGCTTAAGGTGTCTTTCACATCCTACAGAGGAACAAAGGCAGAAAGTGAGTATGGGGCATCAGCATTTCATGGGGTTTGGCATGTGGGCTCGTAGCCGCTGCACCAGAAATGTAAAGAGAGTGACTCTGCCTTAGATATTGATGGATCCCCAAGTAGAATGATCCCCTCAGATATTCAGCACTACGGCAGATTTATCAGCCTCTGAGTCTGCCCTTTTTCTGCTGGGACCTGTGTGAAATTTTAGTGTCTGTTACACTTAACTTAAACCTGTGGTTGCTGGGAAAACAAGGCCAGGAGATTCCCAGTGCTCCCTTTTAGCAAGATTTGCTTGTAATGATCTAATTTCCTTCAGAGGAGCCCATGTTAGAAACCTCATATTCCAGAGGTCCTTCATGGTAAATCCAGACAGAGTCCCTCAGATGTCACCACTCTGGTGGTGACAGCAGTTGCCACCTGTGGTGGAGGTGTCATGCCACATTCTCACTCTCACAGTGTGACCTCTGGTTCATAGCAGGAGCTAGAATAACTACCTCCAGGCATTTATCTCAATGGGGTGGGTTCTTCATGCAGCTGAAAGAAGGCTGAGTAAAATCTCTTGGAAAAGGGAAAAATTATTCACATTGGCTGCCCCATTTTATACCCACCTGTCATCATTCAAAAGACAATTTGACAGCTAGTGTTCTGGGAACATGTGACAGACACAAATAAATGGCAGCACACAATATCCCATTATCCATATGGCCAAAACTGTACTTCTACCTAGGAGTTTGTGTCCCTGATTGATGTAGTCACATTACAGTGGATTCACCTGGTAGCAAAACTGTGTATGTTAAAGGAAACATGGCTTTAATTTCCCCACACTACAGAGCGCTTTTGAATAAGATCGGCCACACCCATGTTCCCACACACCCGTTTTCCCACACACTCGTGTTCCCACACACCCGTTTTCCCACACACCTGTGTTCCCACACACTCGTGTTCCCACACACCTGTGTTCCCACACACTCATGTTCCCACACACCTGTGTTCCCATGCTTCTTCACCATCACATAAGAGCTCAGGAAGAAACCCCTCTTCTACGTCCTCCCAGGCCACAGCCTCACCTGCAGCAAGTTCTGGGCTGAGCTCTGACATTTCTCCTCTAGTTCCAGGATGTGATTCTCGAGTTCAAGACTCTGCTTTTTCAGACTGGCCTCACTGCCCCGCAGTTTCCTCAGTATCTGTTCTCTCTCTGTCTCCAGTTTCCACAGAAAACACTTCTCCTCTTCACGGAGGAAATTGTGGAGATTCTCAAAGTCAGACTGGATTTTTTGTCTCTCAAGTTCTATGTTCTCCTAGAATCGAGAAAATGTGCTGAAAAGGCAGAAACAAACCAAACGTGCATCCGTGCATGAAGCAATAAACACTCGTGGTACAGAGGTACGTGTAGGCGGACCGTAGGCTCCAAGGAGACAGCCACAGCGGGGGATGCATCTCGAAGGCACGGTGTTAAGTGAAGACGGTGAGAAACCAAAGAACTAAACTTGTAACTCTACTTATAAAAGAGTTATGTCGTCAAAAAGTAGAGCAGTGGTGTCCGGGAGTGGGAGGTGAAAACAACGGGAGAACTACTGGTACATGCGTTGAGTTCTGGTTTGGAATGAGGAAAAGTTGGGCAGGTGGATGGTGGAGATGGCTACACAACAATGGGAAAGCTTTTCTGCCACTGAACTGCACAACGGAAAATGTCTCAATTGTCATCGATTTATATTATATTTTACCATATTTATTTTTATTATTTTAGTATGTTAGTATTATTTATCTATACTCTATTTTATTTATGTATATTTTAACATACATGCAAAGTAAGTTTGCTCAGCTAATGACATTATTTTCCTATGAGTCTTTCATTCTGGATCAATACATCAGAAGAAGTATGGGTGAGGTGCTAGGTGATTTTTTAAAAATTATATATTTTTACATCATTCTTCACATTGTACATTTTTTCATCTTGGTGGGCTCATCTGCTAGGTGATTTTTTTTTTTTTATGGAACTAGAGCCAAGATCAAATACCTTATTAGGTATAAAGAAAAGTCCAGTTTTTATTGATATCTAAAAATTTATCTCAGCTTCTGGGGGAATTTTTTGACAGAAGCATGTGGTGAGTATAACCAAACTGGCCTTTAAGACAAGCAGGCTGGTGGGCAAATGCATTCTTCTCTGCCAGAAGAAGAGTTCTGGATGGCAGCTTTAGCACAGTCACACAATTACTCACCCACCAGATCTTAATGTAACATAGACAGAACATGGTCATCTCATGGGACACAGCTTTTATTTGGAAGACACAGAATTGCGATTTCCATTGGTGCTTTCTCAATTCAGGCAGTGTTTCAGGGATTTGATGTGTGCTCGATGGGTCAGTGTTTTCAGATAAAGTGAAACTTTTGTGTAGGAGACTGGGGCAGCTCTAACTCTTGCACTGGTGGACTTTCCCTGTATGTTAGTCACAAAGACCTTCCACTGCCCAAAATCCCAGAAAAAGCATAGTTAAGAGTGTCCTGTGAGAGTTCAAGTTTAATGTCCATACACAAAGGATCAGGGCAGATGTTGAAAGAGACAGAGAAAGGCCTCACCAACCTGTGGTAACTAATGAAAATGGATTCATAGCTTCACAGTATCTGTAAAGATGGGGTCTGATTCTAAGGAGGCTGGTCAGCCATTGAAATGGTCTTGGAGATACACGGTGTGAGGGACATGTGTACATGTTCTTGAAGGAGCTCTATCTTCACCACCAGCCTCATGAGGTTAGTAATAGTATCTCACCTAAAGTAATTTTGCTTTCTAGCTCTGGAAGGCTGAGTGCCAGAACCTGTACTGTGGTAACTGCACTGCAGAGAGAACATTGAGTTCTTCAAACAAGGAAGTTATTAAAATTTTAGTCCTTGGATCTTTGAGGTATTTGTGACTACAAAGAATATGATTACACTTCTCTGCATGAGGTACTGGGTTTCCCAGCGTATTATTACTGTATGGTTGAAAAAACTGGAGATAATTGTGTTAGACTTAGATTTAAAATGCATCAAAACAAACATGGCTTCTTTGAGTCTCATCTATTTGGTGGAGTGAGAAGAAACCATCATTGCTTTGTGGTTAATCATTGTTTATGTCTATGGTCTAAGATGGAAAATAGTTTGATATTAATTCTTACCTCCCATTCAGTTATCTGCTCTCTTGTTAATAGCTTCTGACTCTTACATTGTTCTTGTAGATCTCTCAGTTTTGTCACAGCTTTCTTGAGCTTTTCCTGAAGGAAAAGTTGAGTGAGTAAAATGGATTCAATTTGACAGTTCTCTATTAGGTATCAAAGAGGAATTCCTTCCCTCAAAGACTAAGTAGCTGAGGACATTGTGTCCATGACATACTTGATGCCCTTGAGGAAGATAGAATTTTGAACATCATTTTGCGTTGTGGAAACTGAGGCTTAGGATGTGTGGGATCCCTTCCCCAAGGGGCTGTTCTTGCAGGGGGTTGGGTTGAGACTCTAAGCCCATCCTGTGGCCCAGAGCTTGACTACGTTCACTACTATAGAATTGACAGAGAAGCACTGTGCACAGAGTAAGACAATAATCCATGAAAAGATTTTGGCACTGTTCTTTACATGATAACTGATATGGGTCCTTCAAAACATACTGTTAGGCAGCTGTCCATATAGCAGTCCTTTTCCCCACCACTGAAGCCTAGGGACCCAGGGAGTCTTACTGCTGTTTGGTATCTACTAGACTACAGGGTAACCAAACATGGTGTGTCTTTAGCCCCTGTATTTTCAGATATCGTCACATGGTCTTATTCACTTATTCTTATTCTCAAATTATAGACACAATACAAAGGAATAAAATATACAGGTAAGAGTTTGTTTATATTGCATTCCAAAACAGAAGTTCATCATAGCAAGGGTGGCCATCTGTTGAAGGTTAATATGGGCAGTCAGGACCTGAGTCAAAGCTATTTTGTAGAAAAATGACATGATGAAAATTGTAATTCAGGTTCATAATTGGGCGTTAAGCTTAAATAATGTCAGGTGTCAGGAAGCAACATGATAGAAGACCTAATTGTGGCAGGCTTCTGGCCACTCACTCACCCTGTAGTCTGGACATATGTCTTTCACAAGCGCCGTGTTGTGTCCTCTGTGTCGGGGGGACCGCTCACAGCGCCAGCAGATGAGCTGCCCGTCATCCTCACAGAACAGGTGCAGCTGCTCCCCATGATCCTCACACAGCTTCTCACTCTCCAGCTCCCTGATGCTCTCAATGAGGTTCTCCAGCTGCCTGTTGGGCCGGAGACTCTCCCTTTGGAATGGTGTCTGACACAGGGGGCAGGAGAACTTCTCATGGGATGATGTCACAGATCTTTTCCACCCTAGGATGTCCTCTATGCACCTGCGGCAGAAGCTGTGCCCACAGTTGATGCTCAAGGGGTCTGTCATCAGCTCCAGGCAGATGGAACACGTGGCTTCCTCCCTCATCTTCATGGTAGCTGCGGCTGAGGCCATGGCTCTTCCTGAAAAGCTCTAGTGTCACAACCAGAGTAACAGGTGAAGCAGCCCAAATTGTCCACAGTGATGGAAACCTGGCCTGAGCCTATCCCCATACAGGTCTTGAAGGCTTCGCTCTGGGGGTAGAAGTAGGTTAGATTTTAGCAACTACATGACATAGAGGTTGTTTTAAAATAGGGTGGGCATTATTACTTAAATTTAAATAAATGATGGCCACTTAAATTTAAATAACTAACCATGTATCAACTGCTAAATAGCTTCATGGGGAGGTGGTTACATGGTGGCCCAGGTAATAGTATATTCCAGCATAGTAGAAAGTCTTCTTGGACCAGTCACTAAGGAGAAGTTAGAGGGTCTTATAAAGAGAAGCTGCAGCAAGAGGGAGAGACAAAACTTAGAGAAAAAGCATAAAACTCTCTAATGGGCTTCAAAAATGATTAGTAACCAAGTAATTTCTTTGTAACTGGTAGTAAACAGGTAATTGGGCAGTCTATGAAGGATTCCATTGAGACAATCACAACCCACACCCCCAGTCTCTATCACCTTCCTAGCTCCAAAGTAGAAAATAGAGCAGGCTAATAATAACACAGATCCAGCCAGGATGATGATGAAAATGGCCCAGAAACCAGGGAGAAGCAGTTTGTCCTTTCTGTCCATTTCCATCTGAGTAAAAGAGAACTGAGAGAGCTAGGGAGAGAAGGGATTGGTTTGGGGGAGCAAATCCCATTAAATGATTGTCTCTTTCAATTGGGACTTGTCTCCCAGAAGAAATTCAGGGATATTAGAACTTTGCAGAACCAAAATGGGGTGGTGGGGGGGGGAGATGACAGGAGTTTGTGGGAAGACGGGGCCTCTGTGGGGTCCTGGGTCCCAGGTCCAGCAGTGACCTACCTGACACACAGAGATGGGAGGAGTGACAGAGAGCAGGTTTGCCCTTCCCACCACTGCAGCTGTTTGGGCGACCTGGTCCCACTCCCCACAGCTGGCAACTGGTGAGGAGGGGGGCGGAGGGTTTTGAGTGACCTTTCCTTGGAACCTACAGTGTCAGAACTAACAACAGGATCTAACAAAAGTTACTGGATAGATTATTTGCCTGTAATAATGAGGTTGAATCCTGAGTACAGAAAATTTATTCTGGATCCTGCTATTTTGGGCAGATTATGTTCCTCCTAGCGAAATATTAGGGCCCTTTCCACTAGGGATCCTGTGCTTCTGGGGAGACTGACCCCTCTCCCTCTGAGCCCCCAGAGCGTCTGTCCTGGACTCCCCCTCACCTCACATCCTGGATCTGAGGTGCAGAATGGAGTTTGCAAAAGAGAAAGCAAAAGCAGGCAAGGGGCAAGAGCTAGAGAGTAAAATCCCCAGTGTTTGTAGGATTACGGCGACCCCCACAGTGCCCACCCTCACAGGCAGACATTCTAGCCCTCAGCCCAGTGTACCTTGGCTGGCACCCCTCACTGCATTCGCCTCAGAGCAGAGTGTCCACAGTCTGAGGCTGTCTCCTCCATAGCTGCCACTGTCTGAGATCTGGGCAGGAGGTTAACTCTGACTGGAATAACCTTTGAAGCAAGTTACCGTGGGTCAGATTCCTGTGCAGCTGGGAGGAAGCTGCTGCATAGTCCAAATACTTTGTCCTCAGCTTGTGTTGGAAGTGTGAGGGAACAGAGCAAGCTAGACCTTCTAGATGTGTGTGACAGACTCTATTCTGCATCACACCCCCAAATCAGGAGCATGAAAAAGATGTGGGAGCTGACCATTTTTATTCATTATGCACTGAAAGTTCTGACTGGGAAAATTCAGCAGGAAAAGGCAAAAGGCTCCTTTGGAAGGCATCTCTATATTTGCAGCTCTGGTCGTTTCATTTTTTTATTTGATTGTTCCAAATAGATAATTTTATAAATAGAAAATTTGATGTTTGCCAAACCCCAAAATCTCTAGAGCTTGTTAATGCGTTCATAAAGATTGAAGTGACAGTACAGAGGAAAGGGCGAGGAAAAGGGGTAAATTTACACCACCTGAGGGTGGTCCTGGAGCAGAACAGCCCAGGAGAGGGGGTCATCTGTGGTGTGGAGCCCCAATGCTGTTGTTTACTACACATGCCCACTTCAGGCACTTTAAAAAGCAGGTGATACCCTGGGAAAAGAGGTGCAGTCGTCAGCAGGTAGGATAGAGGATGCAACCGTGGAGAGTAAGTCTGGCTTCAGCTGACGTTCCCAAACCAGAACAGTGGGACCCCAAGCCCCCAAGGAGAGAGTCAGGTGGGTCACACATGGCTCCTCATGGAAGAGGCTAATATTTGCAACCAGAACTTGTGATATTGGAAACATCTTTCATCCCCTCACCTTAGGACAAATGGAGACAGAAAATGAACGTTCACTAAGAGTTTAAGGCATCCTGATGTTCACAACATGAGCAGACAGTGATTCAACACTTACTAGGTATGTATGTATAAGTCATGCCAAGAAACAAACCCACTAACTTCTTTAGCCTTCTTCTCATACTCACGCTCAAGTCACCGAAGCTCAAAACCTCATTACTGATTGTGAACTCCAGTCTCAGTTTGTCAAATAAAGGCACAGAGTTTGAGGAGAAGGTAAGTAATTTAATTTGTCAACAAAATGAGGGGGGCAGCAGACTGTGTCTGAGAAACTGCTGTCCTGCTCTTTGGCAGAGAAGGGTATACACAGTTACAAAGGAGTAGGGGGGGATTGGGTAAGAGTTAGATATCCATCCTTGTGAGGCAGGCATCTGGACATTTTGGGGAAATTCAGGTTGGTGCCAGCTTGCTCTGCTATCACCTGGTGGTCAGAAAATTCAGTGTTATCATCTTGGGGACTTTTTTTCCTTTGGAATGTAAGAAAGCAAGGTTGTTATACCTAGAGGGTAAATAAAGAAATGGGAGAGCTTATCTGGTGGGACAGAAAGAGTGACAAGTTCCTCATTCCTATTTCATTCCTCCCCACCCTGGCTCCCATTCTGTTTTTGTGAGCTTCCATGCCTATGGGATAAAGGGGTGTTATAATCACCTAGTCCCTTCCTGTGAATTTGGCCATCATTGGGGTTTTTAATTATGGAAGTGTTTGGTCGTGGTGCGATAACAATAAGGTCTACAACACATGAGAGTCTCAAATGTAGCAGGGATAACTTTTTCTCTTTTTCAGATGATAACATTTCAAGATTTCAGAAACACCTGGATCACCAGGAAATGTCCATCACGTGCTAAAGTCTATCAAGAGCAAAACCCAGGTAAAGTAGTTAGTATCCATTCCAACTGAAGAAGAGATTACTAAGAAAAGTTTCTGAGACATAATTTTTCTCTGTCCTCACCCCAATTCTGTAAAATAGTAAACTAAATCTAATTTTAAATAATTTTACCTATATTTGCATAAACCCAGAGGGCAGAATAATCAACAAGAATGTTGTTGGCTTTGCTGAACACACTTTAAGGGCCTTAAGTAAGCACTCAAGATCCAGTTCATACAGGCTTCAGAACCAAGGACCATCTTCCCAGACTTCACCTGAAATTTCCTCTTCTCAAGGTTCCCAGGCCTTTCTGTCCAAGGTTTTCCTGGCCCTTCAGTGAAGGCAAGCTCTTCACCTTTCTTGGAATGCTCAGGAAGTCCATAAGTAAAGAGACGCACCCTGCTAAGCTCAGCTCTTCTTGTATCAGCTCAAATTCAACTTCCAAAAGAATTTCAATCAAAGCATGTTTCCAATTCTCTTGCTCAAGGAGAAATAAATAAAATTCCCCATTGATATTGTGCAATATAGAAATATTTCCACGAGAAGTACAAATACTGAGCACAAGTTTTTGTTTTTTTTCTTTTTACATTTTGGAATGAGAGAGAAAAACAAATGCTTCAGTTTGCGCATAAATGATGCAAAATGCCGTTGCTGTAGATCATATAGTTCAAAGACGAGCTTTCTAGAGATAAAAAGCAAAACATTAAAACCAATATACAAAGTGTTTAAAATTATACAAATCACTTCCAGCATATTTTGTTAGGCTACTACCTAACACCATACACAAAGGCCAAATCAAAATTGATAAAAAACCTGTGTGTTAGACCCAAAGCATATAATATATAAAATAAAACACTCCATGACATTTCTCAGAAATATCTTGACAGACTCATCCCCCAAAGCAAAGAAAATGAAGGAAAAGATAAGCAGCTGGAACTATATCAAACTAAAAAGCTTATGTTCAGCTGAAAAGACAATAACCAAGATGAAGACATAACCCACCGAGAGGCAAAAATATATATTTGCACTCCACAAAACTAAAAAGGGACTGATATGGGCCCTCCCTGGTGACACAGCGGGTTAGGGTTTGGCACTGCAAGCTAGCTGGAGCTGCCTTAGTGAGAGTTCGATCCCTGCCCTGGAGCTGACCCACATGGCACAGCAGACCCCTCCTGTTTCACCCGCTGCTCCCCTCAGCAGTGTACTTTGTCACTCTGCCTGTTCTGGTCCCCACTCTGGCTCCATGTGGATCACCTCCAGGGCCTGGATACTCTTTTTGAGCTACTCTACCAGCCTGGTACAGATAATTAGGCGCCTTGAATATCAGGTGGTTTGTCTATGTATCTTATCAGTCCCTCCTGTCCAGAGTGAGGAAACCCCTTTGAAGCAACATAGTAATCATTACCATCCTTTGGGAGTAAAGGGGGGCATGACTCTACACAGGTCACTTTCCCAGCATTCAGAACGGGGCCTTGTCACCTAGAGGTTTCCCCCAGGATGCATGCGCTTTTGCTATGCCTTGGAGCTCAGGTTTGAGGCCTCGTTGTTCACTGCATGGAGTCACTGCCAACATAAATATGTATAGATATATAGAGATAGCTATAAAATCTCATATATTTGAGAATACTTCTATCAGTTACATATATGTTGAAAAGGTGTGAGGTTTTAGTATACCTAGATTGGACCATTTTGTTTAAACATTTTTCCATGAGGAAAAATTAGGAGTTCTTCCAAGACATATCTTTTTCTGATCAAAAGCTTTACTATCTCAGAAATTTCATATCTGAGAAAGTTTGTCACAGGCTTAATAGACATATGTAGCTCTTCACAAAATAATACTTCATTACCCAGAATGACAACTAAAGGTTTTTAAGAATAGCTCTATTTTCTTTTATTTTTAACAATGCTCAACAATGCTAACAGGACAAGATTCTTCTCAGTTAACCAAGCCTGAGGGTAAAAGAGCACCAAGATTTCAGATTACCTAAACAGTCTTTAATGTGTCATAGAAAATTTGTGAAAGCAGCTTAAGAATACTGTAGTACTTTTTACAGATGAAAAAGAAATTAAAGTTTTTTTTTAAAAAAAGATTTATTTATTTATGCACACAGAACTGGGCTATAGGCCAGAGGTGCAGGGGTGGTGAGAAGATTCACCAGAGACAGAGTGGGGAGCAGAACAGGCTGACTGATGAAGTACACTGCTGAGGGGAGCAGCGGCCAGGAGAGGTCTGCCATGCCATGTAGGTCACCTCTGGGGTGGGGGTTGAACTCATGCTGAAGTGGCTTTAGCTTCTTAGTGCTGTGCTTTAACCCACTGCGCCACCAGGGAGGGCCCTTTATCACTTTTTGAAAGCCCTATTTTTCCTTGAGTTCCTAGAAGGGATTTTGGAGGGGTGGACAGTTTTACCAGAACTATACTCACTTTTAAGACAAAGATAGCCTAGTTCTTCAAACAACCTAAGTTTTCTAAGTTTGACATATCTAATTATGTAAGTTCCACTTTAATATATTTTTATATCAAAGAGGTTTTCAACATGAGGTAGAAGTTAAAATTCTTACATGTTAGAATAGGTGTTCCATTTTAACAATTTGTAAAACATCTAGGGCTCAAAACTTGAACCACTTTAAAGACAAGATGGAAAACTCAAATTACTTCCCAAAGTGCTTGTTTCTGTTTGACCTCACTTGAGACTAGGTCTCTTTTAGAAACAATGAAAAATACCTTATTCATGGATGTGAGGGGACAAGAGAAATGATAGAGTAAAATCTTATTTTGCAATTTGCCTGTTCTTAGCCTCTTCTCAGAAATCTGAAGTGAATAATTTAGTTTAGAGAAGCCTGCTTTTCCACTCTAAAGTTTTTGCTTACCAAATTAATTCATTTTAATAAAAAAACCTTATATAGCTCTATATATTTAAATCTCTAATATTTTACAGGTCAATAGCAGTTTAGGAACTTTTCCGACCAACCAGTAAGCTTCCATTATAACTTACTAGGAAGTCCAAAGTAATTCTGACAAAATCAACAGAGCCTGATCTCAGAGGACTCAATTAAAGACTGTGACCAGGAGCAGAGGTCAGAGAATTTAGCAGAGAAACAGAAGGATTCATGAAAGAGCAAAACATTCTCTTTGGTTTATTCCACATCCAATTTTATTTTATAGTAACTAGGTGATACTGAATTAATTGTCTGATTAGACATGCAAAACCCAGAAAATACCAACTTCTAAATTATCCAAGACCTGATTCCAGATACTTGCTTGAATTCCTCACACAGACACAAAGGCCAGATTCTTGAAGCTATTTGTACTGAGTGAAGGAAAAGTAAGGCACAGAAAGTAAAAGTAAGTAGAAGCCCGAGATGCCTGTAGTCAAGGCACCTGAAGTTAGCTGTATTTCAGGGTAAGAGATCAGAAAAGGACAGATAAAAGCACGAGGGAGCCAGTCTGGGGAAAGGAAAGAATAGAGCCTGGCTCTGGTGTAAGAAAATCGGTCTGTTCCCCACTGTCATTTGTGCCTGGGGCTCCTACAGTGATAGGGGTTGCTTCTTAGACACAGGTTGTGCCTACCTGACCCTAGGGGCTTTCAGATGGAACAAACATGGTATCTCCCATGTTTTTTTATTCCCTGCAAGCCATGATAAAACAAAAGGGAAACTCTAAATACCAAATATAGACGACTACCAGTTGACTACACAGTTAACAGGTTGACCGCCTCACTGCTGCGCATAGATGAACCATTTCATGATTCATGCGTGCGATCAACATGCCTTAACAGATCAGCTAGAAACAGCTCCTGGGCCTTTGCGCAAAGGCGAGCGGCGCCGTCTGGTGGCCTTCTAAGGAAGTGTTCTGGGACGTAGGCATCTCGGCCTCCTATCTCAGAGGTCTGGTAGGCAGGCTGGTGGACTGAGAGGTTGTAGTGGGGGCCGGATTTCCAGTGAGATGCCTATCTAGGAATCAGAGGGAGGCAGGGTCCAAGGTGGGATCCAGGACAACTCAAGATGGCAATAATCACAGCACCGCCAAGGTGCCAGCCCCCATCTGACTGACACCACCTGGAACAGACCCTGGAACCAGGGGGCCCCTCAGCCCTCCAGTTTTCCCAGCCTCTGTGGCCCAGGCGTTTCCACCTTCTCTGCCCATCTTCACTTGCAGGCTTCACCTGAGCGTCCTCACCGGGTTCTCTCTGTGACTTGTATAACCGGCCCCATGTTGTAAGGACACCAGTCATGTTGGACTAAGGCTTCCCAACCACCTTGTTTTAATTTGATTATCTCCATAAAGACCCTACTTCTGAGGTTCAGCAAGTTAGGACTTCCAACATTTTCCCTTTTATGGGTTGGGACACAATTTAACCCTAACACACGATTTTGTTCTTTCTTAAAACGCTCTTCCCACGAGCCCTGACTCTTCCTTGCAGATACTGCCAACCTCTCAAAATTTTAAGAAAGAAGATTTCGATGAAAATACCCTAAGGATCTGTGGGGCAAAGATCAGCAGATGCTGATCTTTGGGAGGAACCAGAGGCCCAAGAACTTCCTGACCTGGGGCATAGCAGAGCCAGTAACTATCGGAAAATGCAGAATGAGGGTGGCCAGGCCCAGCTGCTGCCCTGCGGGGCGCAGGGACACCCAGGCACCCACACCCCTCCCACCCAGGAGGGCCCCCC
>NW_004567198.1:20176-24870 GCF_000260355.1 Condylura cristata | reverse complement strand
TCGCCTCAGGCCACAGGGCAGGTAAACATAAGCTTTACTCTGCTGGCGAGGGTCCCTGCGGCCCAAATGTCCCCAGCCAGGATGGTTCTAGAGCTGGGGAGAGGCCGGATGCAGACCCCACAGCAGCCGATGCCCACATACCGCCAGAGGCCCCAGGCCGCCTCCAGCTTCCTCAGTGCCGCCAGTCTTCGCGCCGCTGGTAGCGAGGAGCGTGAAGCCGTGAAGCCAGGGACGGGAGGCTTTGAGCAGCTTCCAGGTGGTGTTTTCCACAGGGGCCTGCGCGGTGGGAGAAGAATTTTTTGTCGTTGTTGGGATCGGTGGCGGTAAACAAAAGTTATTTCAACTTTTATGTTCTGGGCAATAGTTTCCTGAAGTGATCAAGTTATGTTGATGCAGACAGTCAAATAGGAAAGTTGTGGGAGTGTGGACAGTGTCATGCAGGTGAGGATGGTTCAGGCCTCTGAGGGGGAGAGAGAGCCAGGGAGGTGCAGAATGGGCCTGGACGCTGCCAGCTGCGCACCAGGGTGCCCAGATGCTAAGAAATACCCTGCCCAGGAGGCAGCTGCTCAGCTGCTAGTCCCCTGGTCCTGCCTGAAGGCGGGTCTTGCCTTTGGCTTTAGGTCACTGGACCATGGGAAGTCACTTGATCTTTCCCTGTCCCCTTCCCACTCTCCTCTGGCCCTGACAGCCTGGACACAGTCACCGGGGGAGCAGGTGCCTCAGATCTGGCCGGGCTCCCTTTTCTCCCAGAGGCCTCTGTCATGTGCATATTTGCCAGAGTCACCTGTAAGGCCTTGTCCACATTCCTGGTCTGTGTGAGTGGGGAAGCCGGAGGCCTGCTGCGGCTTCACGGCTCTGACCTGGCTGCAGACGTCAGCAGAACAAGCAGGTCTCGGGGGGTGATGGGGTTGGGTGGGAAAGCACTGCCCATTCTCTGACAGGGGATGGGGGACACACAAGCCTGGCCTCGGCAGGACGCCTAATCTAGATCTGTTCAGGGGACCCAGCTCCTGTGCAGGACACCAGGCCCGGGTTGGGGCAGGAGGTGGGGCGAGGACTGACATTCAATGAAGCATTTTTCAGGTCTCAGCAAAAAACTCAGCATAGCCATAATCTTTGTAAACTGAATATGGGTAAGAATACCCTAGAAGGGGAGGACTCTGTGTGAAGGTGACCCATAGTAAAGCTCTGAAATGAAGGAGATAGTTCCTCGTTGTTTTTTTGTTTTTTTAAATCTATTTCATGTCTCTGACAAATCTATTATGTAGGGACTCCCTGGTAGCCTACGGGTAAGTATTAGCATTATCATTTCTGTGGCCTAGTTTGGGTTTAAGTCTCAGTGTTATAACCACTAAGGCTGAGTTGGATCCGCTGGCCAGGGAGCTGACCCACTTGGTACAGCAGACCCCTCCTGTCTCCCCACTGCTCCCCCCAGCAGTGTATTTCAGTGATTCACCTGTTCTGCTTCCCACTCCATCCTGGTGAATCTCCTCAGCGCTCACGCCTCTGGCCCACATCCCAGTTCCTCTACACCAAAAGAAAAAGTTCAGCAATCTAGAAGAGGGCACCTCGTTAATCACCAGTATTTTCCATGGGATACCTGTCCCCCAGTTTGATAAAGGGAAATTAGACCTAAACCCAGCAGCAGCACATCTCTATTATTTTGTTAATTGTGGATGAGATGAAAAGATCTGAGAGTGCAGTATCCAGGCCTTCTGGAACCTGCTCCCATCACTGCTTCTTTTGCATTGTGACACCTGTTTGCTCCTTCATTGTTAGAACGAGGAGCCCTCTGGAAAGAGACTCTTGGCCACATCCTCACCTCCTCCCCATCCTTTCTCTCCTCTGTCTCTGCGTGCAGATCTGACCCTGAGTGCTAAGAGCTCAGGGCAGCTCTGTCCATCAGCTTCGGTTACTTTCTCCCAGGTCACCTCCTGGTCTGAGTTCAGAATCTCTGTAGATGGATCCTTTAGATGTTCCTCCACCCCCATCTCTTCCCTTCCCTTCCCCTTCCCATACTTTAAGCCTTAACACCCAGGACTTCTCTGATGGCCTCCGTCCAGACCATTTCCACTATTCCATGACACCCTGAGCCTCCAGAGCTCCCCTCAGCCCCCCTGACTGAGAGTGACCCTGTGGGGCTTCCTGATGTCCTGCTGCACCCACTGTCCCTGACACCATGGTCCTGGCCTCTACCTGGGTCCCCTCCACGCTCACGGTGTCCTGCCCTAAACAGAGCCCAGAGGTGTATGTAACACTGCTAGGGACAAAAAACTAAAGAGGCAAAGAGATTACTTGCACGATTAATATTAAACAGCATGATATTTCTAAAAACAACTTCTAGTTTTTAAATATATATTTACTTACCTCATTCGTTTTTTGGACAGTGTTTGATTTCTCCCCTTGGATGTACTCCCCATAGTTCTCCCACCTCTATAGCACCTGTGATCTCCAGCATCTCCACAGTCCTTTGTGTTTTTCCCACCTCTATTCTGATCTCACTTCCTCCCTCTTCCCTGCTGTATGCCTCAGAGTATGGTTTGCCTGCAAGCTTTATCTTTTTCCTGATCCTTTGTTGTTTCCTTTTAAGTGTGAAGTCAGTTGATGTTTTCTTTTTCCTTCTGACTTACTTCACTATCATGATCCCTTCAGCTCCATCCATGTTGCCACAAATGGCATGAATTTACCTTTTTGATCACCGAATAGTGTTCCACTGCATAGACCACATCTTCTCAATCCAGTCATTTGTTTTGGGGCTCTTAGATTGTTTTCATACCTTAGCTGTTGTAAATCGTGCTACAGTAAACATAGGAATGCAAGTTTCCTTTCCAGTTAGTGTTTCTGTGTCCTTTGGTTAGATTCTGAGGTGTGGAATTTCTGGTCATATGGTTTTTGTGATTGAAACCATTTTTTTTCCAATTTTATTTATTTATGTATATAGGAACTGGGGTATAGGCTGTAGATGTCCAGGGGATGATAGGATTCACCAGAGAGAGACATTGGAGAGCAGAACAGGCAGACTGACTGAAATACACTGCTGAGGGGAGCCTCCTCCCCTTGGCCGGCTGCTGTTCCCAAACCCCAGGGCCTCACCCAGGCCAAAGGCTGGCCAGTTGTGACTGAAGAACTGGCCCTAAATCTGAGAGTGATTTCCTAGAGGAGGGTAATTTGTATGGACACGGGGCACCTAACCTCCGCCAATTATTTATTTTTTTAAAGATTTATTTATTTATGCATAAAGAGTGGGGGTACAGGCCAGAGGTGTAGGGGCGGGGAAAGGTTTCACCAGAGACAGGGTGGGGAGCAGAACAGGCAGATCATCTAAGTACACTGATGAGGAGAGCAGCAGTCGGGTCAGGAGAGGTCTGCCTCACCGTGTGGATCACCTCTGGGCTGGGGATTGAACTTGCACTGAAGGGGATGCAGCAGTTCAGTTCTTTTCTTTCTTTTTCTTTCTTTCTTTCATCCTTCCTTCCTTTCTTCTTTTGCTTCCTTCCTTCCTTCTTTCTCTCTCTCTCTGTTTCTTTCTCACTTTCTCTTTCTTTCTTCCTTCCTTTCTTTCTTCCTTTCATCCTTTCTTCCTTCCTTCCTTTCTTTCCTGCTTCCTTCCTTCCTTTCTCCCTTCCATCCCTCCTTCCTTCCTTTCTTTTATCTTCCTTCTCTCCCTCTGTGTGTGTATATCTATATATTATATGTGTGTGTGTGTGTGTGTGTATATATATATATACACACATATAATAGTTTATTTTTACATCATTTTGGGCTTGTTTCCATCTCAGTATCTCAGTTGTAAGCCTCATGGGCTTCCCATCACCTAACCACCCGTGACCCGTGTACCATCACCATAGTCCAATGTACTCTTTATTTCTTTTTACTTTTTATATATTCTTTGATTCTTTGCACCTTTTTTTTTCCCATTTTGTTCCATGTAACCCAGCAATCCCTCTCCTAGGTATCTACCCAAATGACACAAAAACATTAATTCAAAAGGACACCTGCACTCCTCAGTTTATTGCTGCAATATTTACAGTAGAGAAGATGTGGAATCAACCCAAATGCCCAAAAACAGACGACTGGATCAAGAAGATGTGGTACATCTCCACTATTAATCAGCAATCAAAAAATATAAAGTCACCAGCCATCTCTTTCTGACAAGGTTTTATTTGGTAACGCCACAGGGAGCGAGTAAATGGAAACCTGCGCCATCTCCTGGACAAGCAAGTGAATCGCTTTTTAAAACATGGGTGGAAGATTCTTGCTTTTCACTGAAGAGCCATCTGACGCCCCCAGTTCCTAACCGTGGACGCAGGTTTTTCCCGTTTTCTGGCTGCTAAATAAGAGGTAAGGCGGACTCCAGCGCCTTTGGTGAAGAGTCACTTGAGGAGTGAGGATAAAAGTGCACACCCTGACTATGAAGTGGGCCAATTCCTGTTCCCAGGATTTGTCAAGGGGTTTGGGCCACACATCTTGGAAGCCACAATATGATGGGATGAAGGTAAAAGCCGAAAAATGTCTTTGAAAATCGTTTTGTGATTAAGAGAAAAATAGTTTGCCATTAGTGTGAAAAGCTTGGAAAGTTCACAAATATTAAAAAATGGAAATTAAAGTCACTTGATGTCACAGAGAAAAGCGCTGTTTTATGTTCTCGTTTCTATGCTTCTCTGGTTTTGTTTCCAGGAACACAAATGTTTCTG
>NW_004567198.1:0-563 GCF_000260355.1 Condylura cristata | reverse complement strand
GCAGTCACTCACTGTAATGTACCCTGGAAGGACACAAATAATTTTGAAAGGCCATTCAGAAGTATGTAAGCCAAAGTAGCGCTAATGTAAAATTTGTATTCCCAGAGTAATTACAAGAGACATCTCATTTCATCTTCCTTTCACAGTTTATTCCCTCGCCCCCCCACACTGCCAACTTAAAGAGGACGTGAACATTTATCATACGTGTGTCCACGTTGTAGGAAATTTACAAATGTATTACTTCCCAAATGTATTACTTCCCAATCCATTATTTTTATGAAAACCTGTCTTTAAAATATTTAAGAATTACCATTTCATAAAGAATATCTTGTTCTAGAGAACGAATTAGTGGTGTAAATATATTGCTGATAACAGAATGCTCCCAGATATTGAAGCAATATTATATAAATTATATAAATGGGATCTAAATATTTCCTATTCGAAAAAGTGCTACTCAGAATTCATGCTTCAGTTGCTCACTACTTGATTGCAGTCCCCAACCCAGAGGAATGATGGTTATTAGTGTAGTTAGTATGATTCACGGGTTATCTCAATTTTTTTCA
>NW_004567197.1:160466-161451 GCF_000260355.1 Condylura cristata | reverse complement strand
ACCCATGGGGATTACAACTGAGATGGAAAAGGGCAATTAGAGTTTTAGGAAGACAAAACATAGGCACTAAAGTTAAATAAAATATTTATTTTCATTTCTTATTTTATTTTCTTACATGGTTGTTCATTTTTGCACAGTATTTGGTTTCTCCCCTCAGGTGTAGTTCCCCATAATTCTCCCACCACAACACCTGTCACATCATCACCATCCTGCCCCTGGCTCTTTTCTTCAATATTTTGACCCTTCTCCCTCTCCTGATGTAAGCTTCAGATCTATGGTCAGCCTGCAATAAAATTGAATATAGACACATGCATGCGTGTGTGTGTGTGTGTTTTGTGTAGAACCGGGGTGTAGGCCAGAGGTGGTAGGAAGGGGGGTGAGAGGCTCCATCAGAGACAGAGTGGGGAGCAGAACAGGCAGATCTCCTGAAACACACTGCTGAGGGGAGCTGCAGGTGAGAGAGGAGAGGTCTGCTGTGCGTTTGATGACAAATGGAGGAATCAGCGACATCTTCACAGAGGAGGCACTGATGGGATGGAGCACAAGGAAGAGCTGGTACTTCACTCTGTGCTGGGGCCAAGGGTGGTAGGGGGTGAGAGGGCTTCTGACACTAGCTATGCAACTTCTGTCAACTGACACATTGCAGATAGAAGGGGAAAGCTCTGAAAAATCAGAATTCCCATTGCTAATTTATGTTATGACTTCCCTTTTTTGTAGAATCATGATATCAAAATATTCTGAGCAACCATCAGTTTACAACTGGATTGCCTTCGCCTCATAAGGTGGCTGCCTGGCCCAGGCAAGCAGGCGCTGACCCAGGGCAGGGAAATTCTTCTGTCTCTGGAGACAAAAGGCATGTCCCAGGAGAGAGAAGACACCCTGGGCATAAAGACCCCTGGGAAGCTTCATCATTTTTTAAACAAATAGCAGATCTCAGATAAGACTCCCAGGGAAGAATATGCACTGTGGCACATTTGAGGACAAA
>NW_004567197.1:157603-158111 GCF_000260355.1 Condylura cristata | reverse complement strand
GAGCCATTTTGTCCAACGGGTTCTCTCTCACTGGGGCAAGGGCTCTCAGACCATATGACTGGGGACTATCAGTTAGTTTACCAGAGTGCCAAGTCAGCGAAGCTGGTAAGATATTCTAGTTACCTCGTATCCCGCTCTTTCCCTGGGTTGTTCCTTTTCTATTCCCCTTTTGTAAATAAACCCATTATTGACCCTTCTGTGTGTATCTGCAGTACAACTGAATTTTAAGCATGGGGGTGAGGTCCCACAGGCAGCCCAGTTCACACTGGGGTGTCCTGTAACATTATGACAGCCTTCACAAAGAAAGCATGAGTCCCTGCAACTCCTACCTCTCTCCGGCCTCTCACACTGTGTGCTGGATCTCAGGAGAAACCCAGCTTATAATCTAGACCCTGAGTCTGGACAGGGATGGCATTCTGGAACTTTGAGGGATAAATAGGGAGCCATTTTGTCCAACGGGTTCTCTCTCACTGGGGCAAGGGCTCTCAGACCATATGACTGGGGACTA
>NW_004567197.1:153154-153768 GCF_000260355.1 Condylura cristata | reverse complement strand
CTGTTTGCTCCACTCTTTGCTGCAAGTCTCTGCCTCTATTTCTTTCAAGTCTCCTTGAGTCTAAGCAAGTTAGAGGCTGTTCGCTCTGAGACCTTCCCTTCTCAGTCTGTATTACCCACTAGTGAGTCGTTTCAGTTCTGAGGGAGCCACTGTAAGAAGTCTGTGGGGGTCCGGTTGTGACATGCTTGGTCCCCACAGTTGCCCCGGGGGTGGCTATGCCCACATTCGGAAGCACCCCAGTCCACTGTGTGAGCTCCTCAGAGGTTTCCCCCACCAACCCCACCTCCACCTCGGAGCTGAGCCCTGCCTGGGAACTGAGCTGTAGATTCTTCTATTTTGAAGAAAAAAGTAAAGAAACTGCCCATGATCACAAAATTTAATTTGTGTTGTTGAGTTCTAAATGTAGAGTCTTTTCACTGTTTCCTATAGTGCCCTCCACAATCTTTCCCATCTGATACTTATTCATGGGTAATAAATGAGAAAGATGGAGATTTTAGAAAGATCATGTCATGGCCTGGGAGCTTTTTTTTTTTTTTTTTAAAGATTTATTTGTGCATACAGGCCAGAGGTGCAGGGGTGGCGAGAGGCTTCACCAGAGACAAAGTGGGGAACAG
>NW_004567197.1:140723-152854 GCF_000260355.1 Condylura cristata | reverse complement strand
CTTTACACTGACTTCAAACACGGTCACCTCTCTGACAGCCAGGAAATAGGTTTCCATTCGAGGAAACTGGTTTGCATACCCCCACCTTCCGAAGAGTTCATCTGTACAAATGAAAATAATGACTCAAGGGTAGAAAATAATGTATCACATGAAAATAGTGTGGAGGAAGGAAGAAAGAAGGGAAGGAGGGAGGCCAGGGAGGAGGGAGGCCAGGGAAGAGAGGCTCATGTCATTTTCTCCCATAATACAAAAGTCAGCTCCTTATGGGGGAGGAGCCCAGGGAGAGGGCAGCTGACACACCTAAACATGGGTCTTCAGTCTTTCTGAAAGTCTGAACTGTTCACACATCTGTTTTAAGGAACATGAAAGGTACATGAGAATAAAGCTGACATCACTTTTTCCCAAAGCTTCTCTGTTTACTTCCATTTATCCCAAAGTGCTGGCTAATCTTGTTTCAGTGTGAGGTGTCCTCAGGAGAACTATCTAGTGAGAGACCTGTCACAGAGCCTGTCTGTGAGAGAAGGGACCAGTGAAATAGCCCCAACTCCAGCTCTCTGCCAGTGCAGAGGACAATGCTGAGTGCCGCTGATGATCGCAGCTCAGGACCGAGGGCAGGAGACCACCAGGAAGGCAGAGCCACACACTGTCCAGTGCTCAGGAAAAAGGAATCAAGGGAATAAAAACAATAGCTCAAAGGAATGGCAGTGCTCTCTGTAGCTCTGCTACCGGGAGGGTCTTTGGTAAGGCGAGGACTCTAGGTGATGCTTCTGGTGGTGCTCAGGTAGTACAGCGCCACAGTGACAGTCTGTCCATGCCACGTGGGTTAGTAATACAGCTCCATAAAAGCAGTACCCCAATTTTGTATTCTTTCTATCTGCTAGACTAGTCTTGTAAGTGATACAGACAGAGGTAGAAAGCCAATGGGACAGGACCTCAAGACACCGGAGTTGTTATCTGCTCATCTAGGAAGCCTGAAACTACTGAGGTGGGTAGCGGGAGGGAAACTTTGCAGCCAATTTCTGGAGGTCAAATGCACCGTTATAGCCATCGTCATCCAGGAAAGGAGAAGATGATGCGGACCAAGACCAAGTGGGAGAAAATCATGCCCACAGTCAAGTGACAGCCATAACTAATCAGAGAAAGAGCTGAAAACATGCAGGCGAAGGCAGAATCATGTCTCAAGATTCCAGTTTGAGAAGACTATAATACCACTTGTTATATGAAAGGAAACATATGCTCAATGGTAAATACAGTAGTCAACTATGTCATGTGACTTTTAATATTTGTATTTTTATTTTAAGGAGTAAGTATATTGTTTTTAAGTGTTGGATTTTTATTTTACATGCTAGTGGATATATAATTAGTATAATGCATGTATCCACCATCATAGAATCATACAGAATAGTTGTGCTGCCCTAAAACACCTCTGTGCATCAGAGGTTAATAATAATCGGAAATAAATAATAATAATAATAATCCTTATATTATTTCATTGTTTGACCTTTTCCAGAAAGTCTTATAGTTGGAATCATATATAATATGTAGCCTTCAAATGAGTTCATTTCACTTAGTAAGAATGCACATGAAGGGCCTTCCCTGTGGCCAGTGGGTTAACGTGCAGCACTAAGAAACTAAAGCCACTTCACCATGAGTTCAATCCCTGCCTGCCCTGGAACTGACCCAATGGCGCAACAGACCTGTCCTGACTCCCTCAGCAGTGTACTTGAACCATCTGCCTGTTCTGCTCCCCACTCTGTCTCTGGTGAAGCCTCTCATCCCTCAGCAGTGAACTTCGTCCATCTGCCTGTTCTGCTCCCCACTCTGTCTCTGGTGAATCCTCTCACGGCCCCTGCACCTCTGGCCTGTATGCACAAATAATTAAATCTTTAAAAAAAAAAAAAAGAATACATATGAAGACCCTACATATTTTTTTTTCATGCCTTGATGGTTCAGTTCATTTATATTGTAAGTAATATGCCATTGTTTAGATGTATCAGTTTATTTATCCACTAACCTACTGATGGACATCTTGGTTGCTTCCAGGTGTTTGACACTTATGAATAAAGTTGCTATATACATGTGTGCTGGTTACAATTGTATACCACTAAAATAAAAAAAAATTAAGTTCCATATCAAATCTCATTAGAAACAATGCAAATTAAAACAATGAGATACTGCTACACACCCATATGAATGGCCCAAATTCAAACAATGGCACCACCAGAGCCAAGTGGAGCAGCTGGAACTCTCATTGCTGGTGGGAGTGCAGGATGGTACAGCCACTTTGGAAACAGCTTGGCAGTTTCTCACAAACACACACTTGCTCTTCCCACACAATCCAGCAATCATACTCAGTGTTTACTCAAAGGAGTTGTAATTCTTTTCACTTTATTCAAATTCCATTACACAAAGACACTTACAAAATGTATCACCTGGCTAATTCCATGCTTATAGGGCAAGAAGGGAAATTTTTTCAATGTGTGGCTCCCAGTAAAATGTCTGTCCTCTTTAAGGTAAAACTAGACTTTCCATAAGAACATGGAAAGTTTAATGTGAAGAGTAAGAAAGAAATAGAACTAGATATTCCCTCCCAGGGGTGAAGTGCACATTCCAAACAACTCAAACTAGACTGGATTCAGGTGATGTGGGGCTGTTAGTGCCCTTAGCCTCATTGCCTGAAATAAACAAACTAAAAATCCCCTGGAGAAATGACATTATCTGGAGTTTCAAATTATCTCTTATTTTTCTTCTACAATATACACATTATAAAAGAGTAAGAAAGCATATAAAAAGGGTAAAAGGTACACAAAGTCAAGAGGAAAGTGGAAGAAAATACGAGAAGACTAATAGAACTTCAACTTCATGTAGGGTCACATCAGCCGTTGCTCCCAGCCCAGCACCGGTTTCAGTTTCCCTCAGCCCATAAGAAGGAACCAGAGTTTGAGGAAATGGAAAGTGGTTTAATTTGTCAACAAATGAAGAGGCAGCAAACTTGTGTCTGAAAGACCACCTTCCTGCTCTCTGGCAAAGGGAAGGAGCAATTGTATAAAGTTAAAAAAAGGGGAGATAGGCAAGAGTCTGCAGAAAGAAGGGGAGAAGGGTCAGTGCATCCTTTTGATGCAGGCATATGGCGATTTCTGAGATGTCTGGTGGTATAACTCCCTTTTTCTTGAATGCAAGAAGACAAACCTGTTAAACAAAAGAAAGGGGTAAGAAAAACTTGTGAATGCTTGTCTGAGAGATCAGTCATTTGTAACTGCACCACAGCTAGAAAAAACAAAAACCAAAGCAAACACCAAAAAAAAAGAACTCCACAAAATTCATACTTTCATATTTTAAAGGGAAAAAAGAGCTATGAAAGCAACATGCAGTGGATAAAATAAAATCCTAGAGAATGGATAGCCCTGGCAAGGCGGGCTGATAATCTCAGCTGTTCCCCCACAACCAAAGCAACTTGCCAATTCATCCTTCAGTCTGAGGAGAAGTCTTGAGTCCAGAAGGGGGAACCCTCTGGAGAAAGGGCAGTTAAGTAAGGCTTGGGCAGAGACACAGCAATTGAGTCAGAAAGTAGAAATTTTAGGTCACTGACACTCATGGTCAGATTTCTCCACAGAAATTTCTTGAGCTTCATGCAGCACTGGGCTTGAGCCAGCCCAATGCCCCAAGGCAGAATGGAGTCTTTTCCCTGTGGTCCTTGTTCAGGAACAAGGAACTATCTAAGGCCTGGGTTTACCTCAAGCACATTTGAAAAATTTGTCCATTTCCACATATGCCTGATCTTAAAGCTACCTGGGAATTAAAGTTGGAGAGAAGTCAGCATTTACTGAAGTTCAGAGTTACAATGCTCACTGCAGTTTGAAGGGATAGAGACCTACCCAGATCTTAACTAAAAATTCTGGAAGGACCCTCCCTGGTGGCACAGCGGATTAAAGCACTACACTAAGAAGCTAAAGCCACTTCCTAATGAGTTTGATCCCTGCCTGCCCTGGAGGTGATCCATATGGCATGGCAGACCTCTCCTGGCCCACCCACTGCTTCCCTCAGCAGTGTACTTTGGTGATCTGCCTGTTCTGTTCCCCACTTTGTCTCTGGTAAAGGCTCTCACCCCCTGCACCTCTGGCCTGTACCCCAGTTCTGTATGTACAAATAAATCTTTTTTTTAAATTTTTTAAAGTAAAAATAAAATAAAATAAAAACTCTGGAAGGGCAGTTTGATATTGGTAGGATAAGTTGTATTGAAATGAGCTTCATGCTAGTAACAATTATATATTCTAAGTAGTCCTCTTCCTCAGTTAATTTAATACTATGAACAATTAACATGAGATCTATCATCTTTGCCATCTTTTAATATACAATGGTACTGTGAACTGTAGGAGTAAAATTTGTACAGCAGATCTCTGGCCTTGTCCATCTTGCATCAATGAAGCCTTTACACCCTTGAACAGCAGCTCCTCATGCCCCATGCCAGCCCTGGTAACCACCATCCTACTCTCTGCTGCTATGAGTTTGATTATTTTATATTACTCAGTAACTGGAATTGTGCAATATTGGTCCTATTTTGACTAACTTCATTTAGAATAACCCTCCAGTTTCATCCATGTTATTACATATGGCAGGATTTCCACCTTTTTTAAGACTCAGTAATATTCCAGTGTGTTACCACATTTTCTTTATCCATCTAGTGATAAGCATTTGTTTCACTGTGTGTCTCAGAGGCGTGTCTGTGTTCTGTGCCATCTGACATCTTACACACTGCTGGGTCAGTGTCGCTTGATAGCCCTGGTCAGCTATGGCTGTTCTCCACCACTGTGTATCTGGGCCCACTCAGACAGTTCTTGGTGGCTGTACTTAATTCTTTTTTCTGGCCACTGCTCACAACTGTTAACTGTATCACAGCTTTCAGTTCTCTCAAACTGATGGTATCTAAAACCCCAGACAAGGTCCCCGGCGATACCAGCCTCTGCCACCAGATAGAGGGAGTGAGCTCTTAGGGGGATCCAGCCACCAGATGTGGAGTCTTTGGGGGAGATGCAGCTGTGCATGGGGCATATGTCCTCTCTGCAGGGAGCCCTACCTCAAATCAGATTCTTGAGCAAAATCACTGTTTTAAGCCACTAATTTAGTGTTTTGGGTTTTTTTAATAGCAAAAAATCACTGAAACAAAAATTATCTATTGTGGATTATTTTTGGTTATTTGGGTATATTCAATCATTAACCCTGAAAGTTTGTAAAACTTTTCTTACAAGAAAGTCATGTCATCTACTAAAATGACAGTTCAACGTATCTCTTTTAAACATTTCTTCTATAAGTTCACCTTAACAGTCAGTGTGAGTAGAATTCTAGATTGCAGTTTTCTTCCTGTATGCCATTTCACTATCTTGTCTGAAATTATCTAATCTTTACACTGAGGCCTTTATTCAAATTTCCAAAATACCAAATGGGTGCTTTTAAAATTGCAATTGTCTCCTCTCTCCCCCAATCTGGGCCACCTCCTCAAGCTGCTCCTGGAGCTGATGGGGTGCTGTTTGCTGCAGACCAGCAGACCCAGTACCTCTTTTATGAAATGGTAGCTGTAGAGACACAGTCTTTCCCCAAGCTGAGGAGAAGCCCATTGAGGGCTGAGAACAAAGATGTTGTTAATTTGAAGGTGGTGAGTCAGGATAGTGCTGTGGTACAGCTTTACATGAAGATATACACAACCCTTAGTAACTAATGAAAGCTTACTGTGAACGCTGGGCTTTGTCAATGAGGCAGATCAGATTCCACTTACCCTTGGGGACCAATTAAGGAAACAGAATGGGAATCCCAGGTGGATGCTGATGTTAAGGGGAAGGATGTCCTAAAGGAACTCTGCAGTCTTGTGGACCCCACCCCCTACTCCTGCTTTCTGGACCCTTCCCCCTACTCCAGTGATTGGAAACTACAACTCCCAGCAGTAACAGGGAGAGAACTGCGAGGACCAAAGAGCGGAGCTAGCAGGAATTCTGGGACATTTGGGGGATAAATAGGGCGTGATTGCATCTCTTGCTCTCTTGCTCAGGAAACGGCTCTCAGGACATTGTGACTTGGTGTTTTCAGTCAGCCTAGCTGGTAAGGTATTCCAGTTACTTTGCATCCCGCTCTCTTTCCCTGGGTTGTTTCCTATTCCTTTCCCCTGTTGTAAATAAACCCGTTATTGACCCTTTTGTGTGTCCCTGCAGTATAACCGAATTGTGAGCGCACAGGTGAGGCCCCACAGACAGGCGGCCCAGTCCACTCTGGGCTTCCCTGTAACAGTTTTTGGCGCCCAATCACTGGAGTAGGGGGAAGAGTCCCGAAAGCTGGAGTAGGGGGTGAGGTTCACAATACTCTGCAGAGTTCCTTTAGGACATCCTTCCCCTTAACAATAGCAGACAGGTGTCCACTGAAGAAGAGCCAGTTATTTACTCCAGAATTCTCCTCCTCCAGACCAAGTGATAAAGTCACATTTGGTTCTATGACGTCTGACTACTAAGCTTAGTTTTCTCTCTTCTTTCATTTTTGCCTTCCTGTATGGCAATTAGGAGCTGAATAATAAGACAGAACACCAAAGAAGACTGGAACAGAATCCCAAGGAAGGCAGAAAAGGGAAATCCAGGAGGAGAAAGTGGTCATGCACCACTATAGCCACAAGAGGGAAGCAGAGACATCCTTTTTACCGCCCTCAATACTTTGGCAGCTCCAAAAGCAGCTGTCATGTGTGACCACATAATGACTCCCCTCCGAACCTACTCCTCACCCCTACCCCCACCTCCCTCCGCTGCTGCCTGCCGCCTGTAGATAACAAAAGAAGCCTTGGGGTTATGAGTATCTAAGATTTTAATTCGAGTTTGCCATACATTTTCTAATTCTGTTATAAATTTGCTATAAATGTGTGTTTTCAATAAGTGTTGATTTCTCAGCCTGCAATTTATTTAGTTTTAAAATAGGGATAATGTGTGCTCTACTCACATTGAAACGTACCTAGAGGATTAATATGTGCCACTAACCACTCAGGCTTCTCGCCCCTTCAGCTATTAATCTCCCTCCTTCCCAGCTCAGCACTAATTTGTAGTCCACATTCCCAGTCAGTAAGAGAAAAGTGATAGGTATCAGCTTGCGTTTCAAAGGCCTGTCCCTTGAAATTGTAATAAATCTAGCCCTATTTGCTTTTTTTGACCAGTGATGTCCTTTAAAAAATATGAATTAGGCCCTCCCTGGTGGCGCAGAGGGTTAAAGCACAGCACTGAGAATCTAAGACGGCTTCCGCATGAGTTCGACTCCCGCCTGCCCGGGAGGTGACCACATGGCGTGGCAGACCTCTCCTGACCCGCCCCCTGCTCTCCCCTCAGCAGTGTACTTCGTGGATCTGCCTGTTCTGCCCCCCACTCTGTCTCTGGTGAATCCTCTCACCCGCCGCATCTCTGGCCTGTACCCCAGTTCTGTACGAATAAATAAATAAATCTTTAAAAAAATATATGAATTAAAAACTGTCTCCTTGTTCTTTTAGTTATTACTAGTGGGAATACTGTCCCACTGTGACCTAATGCACCTGATAATTCTATAATAAAGTGGAAAACAAGTATAAGATTCTTGATTGTGCTTACAAAGTTTAACACAAATTAAAACTCAATCAGTTAATATTTGATGAATATCATTTAAGATCTGCTATACCAGATAATGTAATATATGGTGTAATCAACATAAAAAGATTCTAATATCTAGTGAATATTAAAAATGTATTTGCAAAACAAATGCATTTGCTATACAAAACACAATACTATTTTTTTTTAATATTTATTTGTGCATACAGAACTGGGGTACAAGCCAGAGGCTCAGGGGCGGTGAGAGGCTTCACCAGAGACAGAGCAGGGAGCAGAACAGGCAGATAGACAAAGTACACTGTTGAGGGGAGCAGCGGGCGGGTCAGGAGAGGTCTGCCGCACCATGTGGTCACCTCCGGAGAAGGCGGGATCGAAGTCATGCGGAAGTGGCTTTAGCTTCTCAGTGCTGTGCTTTAACCCACTGCGCCACCAGGGAGGGCCAACTTGGACCTCTTTTCACTTGAACTGGAGCTATTTTGACATCTTTACAAGGAAACTCTGGAGGAAGATAGTGGAAAGCTTAAGAAGTAGGCAGGCATATGATGTCCCAGACAGATAGAAACCATCTTACTATGAAAAGAGCAAAGAGGAACACAAATACAGGTTAAGGACCCTTTGCAGGCCAGTCCATAGTGAGTTTTCTATTTATATGACATATAGCCAAGAAAATACCTGAATTAGCAGGGGAGGAGCTAATGATATCATGAAGCAGTTGTAAGGTGTGTTAGAAACACGCTCAGCTGGAGATGGCAGGCCCAGCCCATGTGTTGTTGCAGGAATGAGCTGACAAGTCTCTGTAAAGACTGGCTGTGTGCAACCAGGTGTGGCTGTGTTGGTCACATCAGGTGAAAGATAGTAGTGGAAAATGGAGGCAGGAACTGAGGAGTGAGTGGTCCTGTCTGGGGAGAAGAGGGGGTGACTGATAAGCAGGTGAGTCCAGGGGAAAGCAGTCAGCTCCACTTTAGAATGTCACATATAACAACAGCCTCTGCCAGTTCCCTGTTCTGTGTGGAACTCTAGAGCAGAGAGCAAGGAATCTGCAAAGATCATAGACTAAGAAAACAGAGGCTCGGGAACAGTAAAGTCTCTAATTTTGAAGGAAGGAAAGTAAAATTGCTTTGTGTTCAGTGCTCCCTTGAGAGGCAGCCCAAGTGTGCTGGGGCAGAGATTTCCCATGTGGGTGAAGCTGTCTCCAGCAGAAGGGGTGAGTCATCCCCACCGGTGGGGTCTCACACTGGGTGACATTTTCTGAGGCAATGACATCGCTAGCTGTGGGCCCTGGACCAGTGCTATGTTATTCCTTTTAGACTTCGGACATTCTTTTCACGGGTCTGTACACTTGAACTGGTGTGGAGTGGGGGTGGCAGTTGCCATGTTTAATTTGGCAATTAACTGTGGTTAATTTGGGGAGGGGAGGGGGTTGGGTTTCTGAATCCTTAATTAATGGAAACAAACAAGCAGTGTACAGGATTGGCAGTCACCAGAATGATGGACAGTCTTTCTTGACAGGGTTTTGGTTGGATCAAAGTGTAGGTTTAAAAAGTCCTGAACCAGGATCCTCCCTGGTGGCGCAGCGGGTTAAAGCACAGCACTAAGAAGCTAAAGCGACTTCAGCATGAATTCCATCCCCACCCCCGAGGTGATCCACATGGCAGACCTCTCCTGACCCGCCCGCTGCTCCCCTCAACAGTGTACTTCGTCGATCTGCCTATTCTGCATCCCATTCTGTCTCTGGTGAATCCTCTCACCGCCCCCTACACCTCTGGCCTGTACCCCAGTTCTGTATGCATACATAAATAAATCTTAAAAATGAAAGTCTTAAATCAAATAAATAACCACCTGGCTCTTGGAACACTCTTGTGCTACTGGATCCCAGAAGATGTAACCTCCAATCCTCACAAGAAAGGGCAAGATCAAAAATTTATAAAGATAGATTAAAACCAAGGAAAAGACATTTATTTGTTTAGGACATATTTGTTGGTCTAGAATTTGAAAGCAAGTTATTTGAGGAGATCGTTGTGCCTCAATTATGTCATCTGTCACCTATCAGGGGCATGAAACTCCTTGGGAAAATATTTTCCAAGAGCCTAGAGTTGAATTTTGAAAAAGGAAATGGGTGTTTTGGTTCCTGTCAGTATTGTCTGTAACTCCAAAGGGAGTAGGAATATATTGGTAAAGCCTACTAGTATAGCCTTAGTATATCTGGAGACATGTGATGTGGATTTCGGGGATCTGTGAAGAAAAAGATTCCCAGGGTTCTTTACCCTGAAGGGGACAATTTTCAGGCAATGTTCCCACATTTTGTAATAAATGTGAGGATGAGGCATTCATAGTTCAGAACACCCCGGGCTGAGATGACTGCCTAAAGTTTGGCCAAGTGTGTTGTTCCCTGGGTCCCATCCTTTTTCAAGAACATTTTGGCTAAGAGATGGAAATCAGCAGTTTTCCCTGAGCCCATCATGTATGATGTTGGCGGTAACGTCCAAGAATTCCCTGTGCTGTTTCCTCAGCTACTCCCAAGTGCTCCCTAGGTAGCCCAGGAGGTGGGGGGTTGGAGGGAAGTGTGCAAGACATCAGGTAGAGGACTAAGGACACTGTAAACCCCTCATCCTGGTGGGCCCAGGTTTGACCCAGTCCTGCCTGTGGAAGGTCTTGGTGGCCATGCTAAGTTTAGTGGAATGCTTTCCATGACCCAAAGAATAAGGGGCAGTCTGGTGCAGGAGGGTCCCATGCTCAGGGTGCATGAGAGCCTCTATTTTCAGGAGAGCCTAACTAGGACTTTGATGCTTCAATGGGGCATATCTTTGGGTACTTTGTGGCTCACAATCTAGAAAAGGTGTATGGTGAAGGCAAACTGTACTTGATAGGCTATTGAAATAGTCCCTGAACTATTAGCCAAATCCATGAGTAAAGTGTTGCTGATTGATAACTGGGTGGAATCAGCAATTTTAATAATATGGGGCACTGGGCTGAGGGGCTCAGCAAGTGGAAAGGGGCATCAAGGCTGCAGTAACCCACCCTGAGGCACATTGTTTTTCCAGATTGAAGACAAGATAAAACTGACCTATATAATGGAAAAGCAGTGGGAGTAATCACCTCCATGTCAGTCAGCTTTGATATAGAAGCACACATCCCAAAAGCCCTGTTTTAATTTACTTAAGCCTAGATTATACCAGGTAACTACTGCCTGAGGGCTTATACAATGCCATTATATCAAGACAGTTTGTGAGTGCTAAATATTACACTTAATTTTAATTTGTTAGTTCTTAGGTTATAGCATCTCTGCTTAATATATTGGAGGGCAATTGAGATGATGACCGTGGGAAATTCAGGCAAAGCTACAATTAAAATGAGGCTTACTTATTTTTTTCTATTTTATTTTTAATTATTTCCCTAATATTATAGTGAGTACAATATTTAAATTTAATGAGCTCCCCAAGAATAATTATAATTTGAGCCTCCAGTTCTGACTAAATCATGAGATTTTGTGTCTAGTGAACTTTAAGTAATGTAAAATTACGTTGCAGGCGCCCAAAAGTCAATCAGTTCCTCTTCTACAATTTTTATAGATTTTTTTTGACTTTCAAATGATTTAATTTTCCATGTTGACTGTTTTTTTAATTTACATGATATTGTTCATTGTAAAAAAGAAAAAATAAACACAGAGAAGTTATCTATAAGCTTATAAAATAACCTTACTTCAGGCCGGTGTGTCTGAGCTGTCCCTTGGCCGTGGGCAGCGTGGGCAGTGCCCACAGGGGCAGCAGACAGCCCAGACCCTCACTTGTTTCATTGTGGAGTGACTGGATGATGACGCCACAGGAAGCAGATATTTACTCCTTTTGTTTGTTTGTTTTGTTTTATTTATTTATTCACACAGAACTGGGGTCCAGGCCAGAAGAGCAGGGGTGGTGCGAAGCTACAGACAAGTATGTCAAGAAGGAAATTTCAAATGTTTGTCTTCAGAGGGAGATTTTCTATAACTCCCAAATGATAGCTTAGCTGTAAGGACATGAATTTACACCTGTGTGTAGTGTTTACCCTGGCTGAGAGTCCACAGGTCCTTGGAGCCAGTGCCTCTCACAACAGTTCCCAAGGGTGCAGCTTCCAGACTCCCACAAGGCACGCTCAGTCACAGGTCACTGCATTCAAAGAAGCCCACTCTATGGGTTCCCAATATTTTTTTTTTCCATTCCAGCAAATATTCTTCCCAGGCAAGATAAAATTTAGCAAGAAAGTCATGTCTACCAGAGAAGTGACTTGTTTAGAAAACTTCTATCTGTTGGGCTCTCCCTGGTGGTACAGTGAGTTAGGACACAGCACTGCAAGCTAGCTGCAGCCACTTCAGTCCAAGTCCCCAGCCCTGGAGCTGACCCACATGGCCCAGCAGACCTCTCCTGACCTGCCTGCTGCTCCCCTCAGCAGTGTAGTTATTCGATCTGCCTGTTCTGCTCCCCACTCTGGTGAAGCCTCTCACTGTCCCTGCTCCTCTGGCCTGTACCCCAGTTCTGTAAGCACAAATTAATTAAT
>NW_004567197.1:139671-140615 GCF_000260355.1 Condylura cristata | reverse complement strand
AAAAAAGAAAATTTCTGACAGATTTTTCCTAGCAAACCAGCCCACAATCCTCATTTATCAGATATCCAGAAAACCAAAAATTAGTCTAATATTAAATTTGTGATGGAGAAGTGGAAAGGGTTTAAACATTTATCTGTGAGAATCAAACTAATTTACAGTTAATTTTCTCTTTTTAAGCATCGCTTTATTTTTAAATTATTTTTAAAAGCACATTTCATATTCTGTATACTTATCAAAAATGTGTGGTGATACTTTGTATTTGAAAGACAACTGAATTATGCCAAACACTCCTGGTAATTTTTGTTTATTAGCAAAGAAAAAACTAGTTAAGTCATCCCAAATTAAGAAATGTTTGACCTTTCACAAGCCCTCTGTATGCTCATGTTTAAAGCATTTATGAAGAATTAAATAATAATGACCATAAGGGGGACACATAGTCACGCTTTTACTTCATGTTAGAAAACACGGGGAAGAAATGTTTCCTGAGAACCTTGGAAATATTCACCTGCAAACACTATGTACATATGACAAATGTCATCCCCACCAGAGGGTTCTTTTGTGGTTAGATAAGTTTTACTGGTGTGGTCCACGTATAAGTGGCTACAGAGATAGAGACTTGACTTTGAACAACACTATTCTCAATAAGATTAGATTTCTTTCAAACCCAGGTTTTCTCAGAGTAAATTAGAAATAAGATTATTTGCTAGAAAAAATGGTAATATTTCATATCTTTATTATTAGTAGAATGTTTTATAGATAAAGGGAAAAATGCACCAAAAAGAAGCATTTCAGTAAAAATCCCCAAGCCTATTTATCTCTCTTTTCAATGCACTTAAAATTATCAGTGGTACTATGGAAAACTGTTTGGAGGTTCCTCAAACTGCTAAACATGGAGCTTCCCTATGACCCAGCAACCCCACTCCTAGGTATCTACCCAAAAGACA
>NW_004567197.1:137055-139263 GCF_000260355.1 Condylura cristata | reverse complement strand
TTGGTGATGGGAAACCCGTGGGGATTACAATTGAGATGAAAAAAAATGTGCAAAATGATGTAAAAATAAACTTTTTAATAAAAAAAAAGGCTGTAAAAAATAAAAAAATTATCAGTGGTAACATGTAACCACAGAAAATCAAATTATGTTATTCTCTGTGATTACTTTTGCTTTCTCTAGATCATTTTACTGTCCTGACCATTCCTCTTGTATTATGATAATTCTTGAAATGGTCTAGTCTTTGAAAACCATGTAAGAAGACATTGATACAGATGTTTGTGGACTTAACCTCTTTTGCAGAATTTATAATGCACAGAACTTGCTGCTATTATTTCCTTTCCACTGCCTAAAAGGTATTTAAAGAATATAGAAAGGAGAATATCCATGACAGCTTTGGAGAGATCTACTCTTTACTATCAATTCTATCCTCTACTTCAGTCACATGGGGGAAAAAAAAACTAACTTGCTTGTCTGAGATTTCCTCAGGATCCCCAGAGTTTGCTTTACCTGCTATGGTTAAGGACAAAGGCATGTGTTCTTGACCAGGGAACCTGGAGCCAGTGTAGATGGGCTAGGTGGTGGAACATTATCAAGATCCTACAAAAGTTCCACAAGAGAAAAGCTTTTTCAACATCAGGTGGACCCAGAGAACATAAACATTTTATTTCTGCTTCCTGTCTTTTTCTCTTCCTCCCCGTCTCTGAACCCACACCACCTGAAATGTGAGAAATAGCCAAACTCAGTCCTATCTGCAAAAATTTCCTATAGGTATAGGGAATTATTAAATTAATGTGGGAATTTGAGTTATTACATAAACCAAGCAATCTAATTGCTGAATTAAGATGTATTAGAATAACTTAAAGAAATTATAGGATTATCTGTTTATTAAAATTGAGTAAGAAGGGCTCTCTCTGGTTGAGGCACCACATTATGAGGCTCTCCGAAGCCACTACAGCAGGAGTTCGATCCCCAGCTAGGGAGGTGACCCACATGGCGTGGCAGATCTGACTCAGCAGTGTACTTTGTCAATCTGCCTATTCTGTTCTCCCCACACTATTTCTGGTGAATCCTCTCACCCACCACACCTCTGGCCTGTACCCCAGTTCTGTAAGCATACATAAGTAAATCTTCTTTAAAAATTGAGTAAGAAATTCATGGGGTATGCTATAATTCATATACAATGTATATATTCCTATAGATGAATACTCCTACAGTGAGAATATCTAAAGGGGCCATTGCAGACTATGATTTCAGCCTAATGAGAAGTTTTTTTAATGCTTATCACCCAGAATTCATAACTGTAAACTTCAGATGTTATAGAGAAGAAAGTCAATACCTTAAGTATGGACTGTAATCAAATAATATTTATTTATATAATAGGTAAACAAAAATTATATAAATCTGATAGACTAGAAATGGAAATTTTTCTACTTCTTCTCCAACATGTACAGTTAAGTGTCTCTATGAAAATACATTGTATTCTACAAAACTGTAGAAACCTAGGTGGGCTTCCACCGATGAGATCTCATGCAATGGAGCATATTATTTAAGGAAGCGGATTCTGGACTCTGTTTCATGTGACTGGTTGAGAGGGAAATTCTGCCTGATCCTGAGAGAAGGCAGGACCTGCAGGTTGAGGGTTACACGTGTCCAGATGGAAACAACTTAGTGTGGACATCCTCTGTCCCCAGGGCTGAGCTGGGTATAGAGCAGAATGATGATGATGGAGTCAGAAGTATATCTGAAAATCAACTGCCAGATGTCTGAGGAACAGGAGATGCTGTCAGTGAATCAGAATGTTAACTGGTCATATGGGGTAGTATTGAAGGCAACTGCAGGTTTCTCTGGTGACTTTTCACACTATCTTTTCTTCATAGTCTCTCAGTTATCAAGTTCAATTTATGCCTCTTGAACATAAAGTGCGACCCTGAACCTCTGAATCATACAGTGTTGTAAAGTAATGCTGCCTCAATAAAAAAATTTTTCATTAAACTTAAATAAGTTTATAATGGTCTTGAAATGCTAGATAAGAGAATAATTTCACACGCAAAAAGAAAATTGGGAGCCACAAAACATGAAAATGGTGTTTGAAGTTGGTTGGCACAGAAATATCCTGAGATGTGGATTCAAACTTTCCAAACACCCACACACATGTGCAAATATACATATATATATGTGTGTGTATCTGTGTGTGTGTGTGTGTATATA
>NW_004567197.1:135720-136933 GCF_000260355.1 Condylura cristata | reverse complement strand
CATGCACTCACACACATACACAAATACATACAACACACACACATCTATCTGTTGCTATGATAAGTCTCCTGACCCCTGAAAGTTAGGGGCCTGTGCTGACTTGTGCTCCTCCAGGCTCCCTAACACTTTCAAGATATAATTTTCATAATTTGTAAGAGTTGTAACAATCAATTCTGTTTAGACTGACTGATTTCTATTTTCTGACTGAAATCTGACTGGTACCTTAACCAGTGACTGAAGCCAAACTTGTTATGGTGGCAGCCCCTGGAAGGGGGCTGCTGGTGAGGATGGAGAGTCCCAAGGAAAATGTGAACTAAGTATTGTTGGGGGGTGGAGATTCTGATTAAAATATATATATATATATATAAGGGACTGAAGAAGAAGCCCTCAGGATTCAATATTAGGGATCCAGTTATCAGGATTTTGGCATTTTCGGGTCTTCAGCAATTCCAGGGTCAAAAAGTTCTGCCCCCACTGCACCAATCTTCCAGAAGTCTGTTGTGGGCCCCTGAAAGATGAGGAGAGGCCTCCAGCAGCCAACCTCAGAGAAGAAAAGGCTTTGCAAGGCTTTGCAAGTAGCCCAGCGACTGAAACTGTTCTGTTTTGCTGCTGTTGCAATCTGGCAGAGAAGGTGACGATTAGAGCCCAGTTTTGCTGCAACTGCAGATTTGAGTGTCACTGTCTGGTGACACTCAAGATGCTACACTGGGGCATCTTGGTAGCTCTGGGAGCATCTCCTGTTGTGTCTTATGCTGTCTTCATGAGTTGGATCCTAGCCTCTTCTCTGGCTGCCAAGTGCTCTGTATCCACAGTGGCAGGAAAATGCCATCTTAGGAGCATTTGTGTTTATCGGCAACCACTACAGCACGAGTTCAATCCTGACCAGGAAGTTGACCCACATAGCTCAGTAGACCTCTTCTGTCTCAACCTCTGCTCCCCTTACACTGTATTTCAGTCAATCTGCCTGTTCTGCTCCCCACTCTGTTTCTAGTGAATCTTCATTCTCCCTTCCCTCACCACATACATACCTCTGGCCTATACCCCAGTTGTTGGATACATAACTAAAATAAATTAAAAAACAAAAAACACTGGGCCCTCCCTGGTGGCACAGCAGGTTAAAGCACAGCACTAAGAAGCTAAAGACACTTCAGCATGAGTTCGATTCCTGCCTGCCCCGGAGGTGACCACATGGCGTGGCAGACCTCTCCTGACC
>NW_004567197.1:130845-135620 GCF_000260355.1 Condylura cristata | reverse complement strand
ATCTGCCTGTTCTGCTCCCCACTCTGTCTCTGGTGAATCCTCTCACCGCCCTGCACCTCTGGCCTGTACCCCAGTTCTGTATGTATAAATAAATAAACAGTATTTAAAAAAAAACACTGGACACTGCTTTGGGTAAGGTAAATGACCATTTTTGGCTTCAGTAACTTTTTCTTTTTCCCTACTTTGTTAAATAAATCCCATTATTGCTATTCTCTGAACCTGAGTAGTCTTGCAATTGTGCATGAAGGTACAGCACTCAGACAGTGACTGGTAAACTATTGGGGCAGTGTCTTTGACCAGTTTTAGGGCCCCCTTGTTGCCCTGTATCAGTACTACTTTTATGTGACCTCTTAATGTCACCAAGTAAACCTATTCAGGTGCCCTCAGAAATTCCCTCAAACACACAGAAGTGGGGTTGAGAAAGAAAACGAAGACCCACGAGTAGAATCTAAATAGGAACTTCTCTTCTATAACAGAAAAAGGGAACTGAAAGCCTTTTCTAAAGTCTCCCAAGTTTAGTAATCTTATGAGGAGACCAATCAGTGTTTTGGGTCTAAACAGTATCATAAGTTGCTGAGCAACATCGTAGGTTGGATGTGCATTTACAACATCTAAAATATTTTTCTGTAAGATGGATTATTTTTCAATACTTTGTAGGAACAAGGCACTATATGACAGATAGCAAAGGAAATAATTATACTTGATGTGCTTCTGAAAGAGAAACTGACAAGCCCAAGTCAAATGATCTGTCAGGAGACTGATCTACAAATTCATCTGGTCCACTCCCAAGCCCCAGGAAATATATCCCTTAACATTTTTAAGGCATAACTACTGTGTGTCTCTTCCCAGTGATCTACAAGTCAACATCAGAAAATATTCTAAGCCCTTAGGTTGTTGCCATCATGATGTGTGAGGGCAACTGCTAGGCAGGATAAGGCCTCAGCACACAGAGTGAAAAATTCATCATGAGTATCTGTGCTGTGACAGATATTAAACAGTGAACACACTACTCTCATTGTCAGGTATCTAGACTGGAAATATTTGGATTCCAGCCTTTCTGCATGTGGTGTAAATTTTCCCTCTATTGCCCTGTATTTTCGGAATCATGAGGATCAGAGTGCCTCAAAATTAAGACACTCTTAACTCTTTCACTCTTATGAAAACACAAGAGCAAGCATCAAAATTAATTTTTGTATCAGAACTTTGATAATTTCATGACATGAGGAGACTTTTCCTCATCTTATGACCTGAGGAAAGTAATAGCACCCCTCCCACAGGTTATTATCACTAACCTTCCTAATAAGCTAAGACTGCTCTCAATATACTCCATCCTCTTCATTGACTTGAGTCATCAAGTCAAGGGTGTCCCTAATAGTCTATTCCAAACTCTGGTCATATTCAAGATGGTATGGATCAAGAAAACTCCCTCCCCCCATTTTCTGTGCACAATTTCCTGTAAACAATACCCATATTCCAAGGTAGAGCTTCCCATCCCTCTCCAGTCTTGTAAGTGTTGAAATTCATCGTCTCTCTTCTGATGCTCTTTAAGTAGAGTTAGGTGCCCAAGGGCTCCAACCTTATGGACTGAGTTAGACATCTAGGGTAAGGGATACTAAAGAAAAGAGTGAAGCAGTAAGTTTCTTAAGTGAAGTTCCATTAACCAGGACTGCCAAGATTAAAGCATTCTCCATTGCCTGAAAATTACATTTGCTTTAAATTCATTTTTTTGTTTGTTTGTTTGTTTGTTTTCCCTAAAGCAGCTCCCCAGCTTTCATAGCACAGAGGCAGGGTCAGCCACTATCACTGTAATGTGTTTCCATTGATTCTATTCTCCCTGGTGTGTACAGATATATCCCTTCCTTAAACATGCATTGGAAGAAAAAAAGCCTATACATTAGTGGCCAACATTTCAAAAACTTGTTTTTTGTCTTTCTTTTCTTGTGTGTTTGACTAAGAAATGTTCTTATTTTTCTAATATACAGAACTATGTCTTTTCTTGGGCACTTTGCAAAAGTCCTGCCCCTAGCAACAGATGTGTCATAGCAAACATTTTCTTCTGATTGGCTGCATATAAACAGATTTGAATTTTTATTAGTCAGAGTGTTTAATACCCTTTATTCTCTGTTATTCCTGTCTGTTCTGCCCCACTTCTAAGCTCTACAGACCTCCATCAAAGCACTTAAGAAGAAAATGGCCATAAGTGGAGGACCAATGCTAGGATTTTTCATCACAGCAGTACTGGTGAGCCTTCAAGAAACATGGGCTATCAAAGGTAGGTGTGGAGAGAATCAGAACTCAGGACAAAAGTTTCTGAGAGCTCAGGAGCTGAACTGTATGTGTCTGCAAGCCAGTCTCTGGCGTGAAAGACAATGTGGTGGATGTGATGTGTGTAAAATCTAATACTATAATACATTTATTTGGGAGTGTTCTCTCCACAAATTATAGTCAAAATTAGGGGAGCACAGCTAGATTGTAGATTAATTAGTATTACTGATCTGTGATTAGCTAAACTTAAGGGGAAAATATTTTCTGGCAGGTATTAACAGGCTCCATTTCTGAACTTCAATTTCTCTCTCTGAAAATTAACAAAATTTACAATGTGACATAATGTGGGGATTAAGTTAGAAAATATGAAAGTTTCTAGACATCTGACTTGAACTGAATATAGGGTAATTGTTTGGGGGGGTTGTTGTTTGGCATGTGAATTCTGTAAGCAGATTTTGAGTACAGACATTATTTTAAAGATCACTAAAAGGAAAAGCCACTAAAAAGTTACCAGTTGCCCAAAGGAAGAGGAAGGACAGGTATGCTCTATGAATTGCCTTTAACTTACTGCCTTTTGGACAGTGATAGTTTTCACTCCAATGGCTCTTATAATGATCATCGGGGATGATCACTTAGTGATCTCCCCAAGAGTGTACTTAACAGAGAAGTGGAGAATATATTATTCATTGTCACCTCCAGAGCAAGCAACGTGTCATCTTGATGCTATAGTGTGAAAAAAAAAATTCTTTACTGAGCATGACCCCATGGAGAACAGCAGGTAGACAGGGAAAGTAGTAGCTTGACTTCAAGAGCCATGAAGGTAAGTGTAGGTTTCTATTGCCTAGAAAGGGCCATATGTGAGTGTGCATACCTAGATAGACAGGGCCCTTTCCTTTGGGTTGAAAAGGAGCAGCTAGAGTGTGTTTCTTTTTGCATATATGTGTATATATAGCTGTAAATGTTAAATAAATCATGGGTTTGTCAATATATAATGAGACTTCAAAATTCCCTCCTAATCTACATCCACTGCAGGGACTATATACTCTCCAATTGTAGTTTTCTTTCTTTTTTTTAAAAAAAGATTTATTTATTTATTAATACAGAACGGGGTACAGGCCCGGGGTGTGGGGAGGTAAGAAGCTTCACCAGAGACAGAGTGGGGAGCAGAACAGGCAGATCGACAAAGTACACTGCTGAGGGGAGTAGCGCCAGGGCCACCTCCAGGAAGATCGGGATTGAATTCATGCTGAAGTGACTTCAACATCTTAGTGCTGAGCTTTAACCCACTGTGCCACCGCAGAGGGCCCCCAATTGTGGTTTTCTTATTTCAGATTGCTCCTCATATAGGTTATGTACAGTATCATTCATAATAGAATATATTCCACAGAGGCAGTCTCAATTTAAGCAACTCAAAGAAAGTGTGTGTTGGGCCCTCCCTAGTCGCACAACAGGTTAATGCACAGCACTATGAAGCCATCTACAGCCACTGCACATGGGTCCCATCCCTGGGGAGGGAGCTGACCCACATGGCGCAGCAGACCTCTCTGTCTCACTTGCTACTGCCCTCAGTCCACCTGTGCTGTTCCCCACTCTGTCTCTAGTGAATCCTCTCACCCCACCCCACCCCCCAGGGGGAGGTTTGTACCCTAGTTCTTATATGCATAAATAAATTAATATTTAATAAAAATGAAAGAGTGTGATGCTGAGTGAAAATCAAATAGAACCCCTCTCTTAGAGGTATCACAGTGGGGCTGTGGCCCCAGGGCAGTGGGTGCTGTACAACATACAAGGTCTCGAGCTTGATTTCCTGAGTACATCACTTTCCAGTCATATTTTTCATGCATCTTCATGAAAGGGTCGTTCATGTTTCATAATTTCCAAGCAGTTTCTCACCCTAAAAAGCATGTTATAGGCCTGGTGCAATACTAAAATATGACTTAGCTTATATCGTTTTATCTTAAAAACAACAAACCCCTGGTAGAAACACAACCACAGCAGAATTATAATAGAAAAATTAAATATAAGTAGGTAAAATAATCTACTCCAGGTCATGAGGTAAGTAGCTCAGTAAGAATTCAAAATTTAATTTGATTCCAGAGTTCAGAACACAAACTTTTTTGAAAAATTAAGTTTCTTTTCTTACAGTGTTGTTAATTTTCAGATAGTACTTGATTTTTCCCCTCAAGCATGGCCCCATACTTCTCCCATCACCACAGTCCCTATGCTCTTTCCTCCCCTGTGGTGGGCCCCCCTTTCTCTCCCACCCCACAGTATGCCTCATTTATGGTTTGCCTACAGACTTTGTTTTTTCTTGATTCTTCTTTATTCAGAACCTACACTTCTAAACAGAAGGTTCTAAACACTTTTCCTCTTCTTAGAGTTGCAATACTCTCAGAGAAGCCCTGGAATTCGGGAGTACCTGTATTTAAGGCCTAGGGCAGAGAGTGAGAGCACATTTCACTTTTAGGAACTGCTGCTGATTTCATTTCTCAGCTGGTAATATGGAGCCA
>NW_004567197.1:116470-123742 GCF_000260355.1 Condylura cristata | reverse complement strand
ATGCTTTCTTGGTTACTATCAATTTGTAGTGTAGTTTGAAGTCAGGGAGCATGATACCTCCATTTCTGTTCTTTTATTCCTTGGGACTGCTTATACTATTTGGGAATTCTGTAGCTCCAAATAAAGGTCATGATTTTGTTTGTTGCTTTATTTCTATAAAGAATACTGTCAGGATTTGGGCAGTGGTTGAATTGAATTGCTAGGTATTATATCCCTTTTAGTGATTTAATAGTTCTGTTACAGGGCAACCCAGTGTGAATTAGGCTGCCTGTCTGTGGCTCCTCACCCGTGCACTTAAAATAAAATTGTACTGCAGGCACACACAAAAGGGTCAATAATGGGTTTATTTACAAAAAGAGGAAAGGAAAAGGAAAAACCCATGGAAAGAGAGAGAGAGATACAAGGTAACTAGAATATCTTTCCAGCTCAGCTGACTTGGAGCTCTAGTAACAAACTGATAGTCCCCATTCATATGGTCCCAAGATAGCCATTGCCCCAGAGAGCGAGAGAGCCATTGCCTTCCCAGAGAGCCTTTGAAAATCCCTATTTATCCCCCAAAGTCCCAGAATGCCTGGTTAGCGCCGCCCTTGGGTCTTCACAGTTCTCTCCTTGGTACTGCTGGGAGTTGTAGTTTCCAATCACTGGAGTAGGGGGTGGAGTCCAGCAAGCTGGAGTAGGAGGTGGAGTTCCACAAGACTCTGTAGAGTTCCTTTAGGACATCCTTCCCCTTAACATTTCCCCCCTTTTGATTTCATACCACCATATCTATTGTGGCACAGATCACAGGGTGTAGTCTTTCTGCGTAAGGTTTCCACTCTTCGTAATTGTATGCAAAAGAAGCAGCAGTCACCAGCAGTGTTCATGAATGCTTGGTATGACGGTCATTACTGGAAAATAGTCCATCTCCACACCCTTAACACATCTAGTCCATTGGTATGTAATATATTTCTATTTCTGTGTGTCTTCTATTCCTTTCAACAAGCCCTTATAGTTTTCAATAGGTCTTTCATCACTTTGGTTTAATATATCCCCTGATATTTAATTCTTTTGATGAGGTTGCTGCCCTCATTTCTCTTCTGGCTAGTTAATTTGTAAATACCTCTGCACAGCTCTCTTCACCTGCCATCCATCACATTGATTTGTAGATCTCCTCAGTGTCCCTTCTAATGTAGTCTATGTTGATCTAAGAGATGAAGGGGTGTTTCAGTCTCCCCATCACACTGTGGAGGTCCCTCAGAGTGCCCCATTCCTGGATAATTCTTAGTGTATCCTCTTGTGAATAAAGCCAAGTAGTTCTAGTTCACCATCTCGTGACATGCCCTAATAGTGCCCTTTTAAAAGGAAAAAAGAACACATTGTTTGATATGTTCCAGGGACCCTCTGGAAAATCCCAAATTTAGTTCAAGGTCAGCAATATTTTACATAGCTCTTGATTTTTGGAAAGTTTGTCAAAAATATCAAAAAGTTTTCAAACATTTGATCAAATAAAGTCATAGATCACTACAAAACAGTACCTATCCTTTTTCCCAGTTTCAACTGAAGACTTTAATACAGTACCCTTCAAATACACAAAGACCTTAAAGGCAAATACAGAAGGGTATATAGTTTAAAAAAAAAACTTAGCTCTTTTAATAGAGGAAAAATCCTTTTTATCAAAGACTTCATAAATGTGAAATAAACTGCAGAATCAATAAAACAGAGACTTTGTTTTCTTGACTTTAATAATGTCTGATCAAGAGCTGACCAATAATCCAAGTAAGCTTGTTCTTTTTTTTCCCCAAAATTGATCCCCAGGTTCTGAGATAACCGGCAATCTAGTGTTAGGCCCCTAGGCCCCTCTGTCTGGGTCTCTACTCACCCTGGGCCCAGAAAGGAGGGCAGGCAGATAGCATTCCTGGTGCCAGCTCCTGGCACTGGCTGAAACTAGACCCTGATAACAGCTCCTGACTCATGGCTGAGACATCTGTTCTTAGAAACCCGTCCTTGAGTGTTGTGAAGTTTGTTACTCTTTGAATTTGCACCGGCTATGACATATATAACGGCCGATAAGGGCCTGTATATTCTCTGGCATTCCTATATTCTGGGTCTTGCTCTCCTTGTGTGGCCTGCGTGCCTGCGGGAAGGCATGACCCCAGCTAGCTGGCTTAATAAACTCTGCTTCCTTGTACATCTCTGGTCCTGTCCTTTGTGGCGGGGAACAACCGAGTGATTTCAGACCCTAACACTAGCAGGGAATTCCGAGACCACGTGATCGCCTTCCTCCCCAACCCCACCATTCAGAGCCCACCACTCACTAGCTTGATGTGCACTCGCCAGAGTAGCACTTGCCAGCAATGATGAGCCAGTCATTGCGCTGAGTTGGATTTTATGTCCTAGTCTAGCGTGGCCTCTGCCCTCATGTGAAGGCGGCTGGGCAGTTACTTGGTGACCTCACAAAGAGGCGGAAGACAGCCCACCACCTGGGCCAATCAGGACAGAAGATGGCTGTTGGCCCCAACAGAAAGCCCATGCACTGGAAGGGCGTAGGTGGTGCCTGCACCTGCGCCCCACCCATCGGCACAGATGTTGCTAGACTGCTGAGGTGCCACTTTGGGGCTGTGAGGGGCAGTGAGGAACAAGTGCACACCCTGTGCACTGAACGTTGCTCTATGCATTGGTTAATTTTCCTGACAGAGCATTGTAAACCGAGGTGGGAACCTGTGCGGTAGGGCTGGGGGCCTGTACGGCCTCAGGTCCCTTCCTGTGGGCATCTGGCCGACCCCTACTTCCTGCTCAGGCAGGGGCACTGGACCGGCTGGGCCAGGCCTGGATCTGAGGGAAAGGAGATGCCCAGGTTGGGCCGCTTTCCTGTGTCCTTCGCAACCCAGAGCCCTGTGTTCTATTGCGGGATGTAGGGTTGAGCTAAGTACTGGGTTGCCTCCATGGTGGTGCTGTCCAGCTGCTGGCTGTGCTCCCCATGGCCATCCTGCCTGTCTGAGAGACTATTTGTGGTTGTCCCTAGCTCCTATCTCCGCCAGATGCCAACAAGCCTTTGGTGCACCTGGCATGAACGAGGAACCCACTGCACATGCCCTAACCCCATATAGAGATGAGATTGCCAATGCTCAGCTCAGGTCAGCCAGGAAGCTGCTGGCAGACACAGTGAGACACTCAGACGGGAGCGTCCCCACACCAACTGGGGTCCTCAAATGGACAGTTATTTGGTAAGGGACTGGGAGCACTGAAAAGGGGAGTGGACACCTCAGAACTCACTCCCACCCAGGGGCTCCATGGTCCTTCTCATAACAATGATCCCTGGAAGTAATTTCCCTGTGCTTTTGTTTGCTTTGGAGGACAGTGCTAGGTAAGATGGAGTTTTTTCATCTCACTTAAATACACCATTACTATTAAAGCTTATTTTTCTTTAAGCCAATTCAGTGGAGATCTTTTACAAATTAATTCAACAATAACATCTGGTGCTGCAAAAAACTTTACATACAGGTAGCCTGTACCTATAATAATTTATAAGTTCCCCAAGGAAGTGAGAAGAGGGAACAGGAGGATGCTGTAGTGATTGACAGCAAAATGGCTGGGGTATCCTGTGTTACCCCATCTCTGTTACAAAGGAGAAATTTAAGTAGTTTGCTGGTAATGCTTAACATTCAGTAATTCCTGCTATATATCCTGGCCTACAGCTGTCTCCCCCAGTGAGGGATCCCCCAGTGGAGGGATACCCAGAAGGATCCTGGCTAGGGCCTGACTCCCTGCAGATGTGGGATTGGCTCAGCACCCTCAGGATGTCCTGTCAAGACCAAGCCCTGGCTCCCCCAGCAGGGGTGCTATTAGCTCATATAACTGGAGAATTGTAGCATCCTGGTGCATATCATCGGGTTGACTCTGCAGGGATAGAGAGAACTCAGAACCTCCAGGAGCACCCCCAGCAGATGGGGGCGGTCTGGCTCCCTCAGCTCGCCTGCTGTTGCCTCATGTTCCTCTGAACAGCTCTTCAGTCCCTTCTGTATCTGTGGTGTTTGTTTAAAATAAATCAGATTGCAACTCATCTGTGATATTTCTTTTATAAATCATGCTTTTGGTGTCATGTCTAAGAACTCTTCACTAGCTCATAGATCCCAAAGATTTCCTCCTCTAAAGCTTTTGTATTTCACATTTTAATTAAAATTTAAGTTTAATTTATTATTTTAATTTTACATTTACATTTTAATTTAATCTATTTTGAGTGAATTTTAGTATAAAATGTGAGTATTGGTCTATTTTATCTTTTATTTTCTCTTTCATTTATATTTCTTTTTTGTTTGAAAAAAAAAAAGACTTATTTTCCATCTGCTTTGTCCCTTTGTGAAAAGTAAGTGCTATAGGTGTGTTTCTCAATTCTCTTTCCTGTTCCATCAATCAATGTGTCCATCTCTCCAAAACATCTTTCAGTCTTGATTACCATAGCTATATAAAAGTATTATATTTGGCTGTAGTGATTGCTCAACTTTATTTCTATCAAATGTATCTACTTGAATTCTTTCTGTTTTCATCAATTTTTCACAATGACTGTACTATTATTAAAAATATTGTTAATCTAATGCACTGGACTATGGTGATGGCACATGGGTGATTTGGTGATGGGAAAACCCAAGGGGGATTGCAACTGAGATGGAAAAATGCACAAAATGATGTAAAAATAAACTATTACAAAATTTAAAAAGAAAAAGAAAAAAATTGTTAATTGAAACATTTAATCTTAGATTGAAAGATTTAACTTGGATTGAAATTGCATTAAACTGGGATTTCAAATTGTGGGAAAACTGACATCTTAACAGTGTTCATTTTTCCAGCTAATATGGTAACTGGCCTCTATTTAGGCCTTTTATTTCTTTCATCCAAATTTTATCATACAAGCCCTGTACATGTCCTTTTAAAATTACACTTAAGTCCTTCATATTTTTGAGTAATCATAAATTATATTACAAAATTGATTTCTTTGTGTGTGGTTGATCATGAATTCTGCAAACTTGGTGAATTCCCTTATTAGTTCTAGAAGGCTTGAGATGGGAGAGGAAGGTATTAGGGAAGATATGATTATCAATTGAAGATAGAGATAGTTTTTGTCTTTCTTTTTGAAGTGCATGTGTTCTGACACCTCCTTTTAAATCTAATGATAAAGGAGTGCAAAACACACAGCACACTAACTGACAAATAAGACTGAGATCCCAAGACACTGCAAGCCATGCAAGTCTCCATGGGGGTTGCAGTTAGGAGCAGTGACACAGCAGGGGACTTAGGAGACAGGCTTTGTAGGAACAGGAGGACCTGGTGCTTCCTGATTCCCAGAGAGAATGTTATTGCATCCTTTGACTTTTGTACTGACTGGCAGAGAACTGCAGCTCTTAGGTTGGCAATCAGATAAAGTGCAGCAACTCCAGCTGGTGGGAAGCTAGCTGAATGGAAAACTTACCTGGAGAACACAGAAATTCAGTTAGGCTCGGGGGCCTTTGAGGTTTGAAGATGTCATAACAACACTAAAAATTTCAGGTTTCACATTATAGCATATATGTATTTACTTTTCTTGTTTTATTGTGCTGACTAGAACTTCTTTTATGATGTTTTTATGTACCACCTAATTTTTATTACAACAGCTCTGCTCCCTAAACTACCTGCCTGTGTCTATGCGGTCACGAACCTGTCCCGTCCAGGGGAAGTTTTTCCTGCCTGCTTTTGTCTGTAGAAAAGTTTTCTTCTCTTTTCCTTTTTAAATATAACAAACCCGCCTTTTTGGGAAAAAAATTATTGTATTTTTTGCATATCATATTTTATTTTAATTTCTTATGCTGAAAGCTTTTTCTTAGTACAGTGCCCTTAGTTTACATTATTATTTGTATAAAAGAAGTACAGAATCTCCCCCTCTCAGATGATGTTATCACCCAATGCCCACCAAAAGGCACCCTTAGTCATATTTTAATCTATCTAAAATAAAAAAATTTAAATAAGATCTATTCAGAGAAGTTAAATTTTCAACTTTGTGGCCTACAAACTATTCCCGCACGTGATTTTTTAAAAATCTTTCCTTCTATTTACTAATATAAGCAGAAAATTAGAATTGAATATACTGAGTATAGTTGTCTATTACTATCCTCATCCTTATTTTATTAAACAAAATATAATAAATACTTCCTGAACCTTGTTCCAAATATATTTTGGAGATTATTCCATAGTAAAGTGCAGGCACATTCACTTTTTTCTTCTAGCTGCAGGGTATTTCTTGGATGTGCATCTGTGTATTTATAATTCCATTTTATTACCCAACAGTGACTAGTTTCTGCTAATGTAGATGCAGACAGGATTTCCCATTGCCAGCAACTTTTTCACACAATCTGATAAGCCATAGAAAAGATCAAATACATCTTTTCCACGAGAACATTGGCTTTGCCTTGATGGCTTTCTGAGGCCACTTCTGGGATGTGTATATTCCATGCCAGAGTCAGTATACCAGATTTTGAGAGACATGAAAATGCAGAGGTGTTGAAGCCCACTCTTAACCTATTAGAAGTTCGAGGGGTACCCAGGTTTAGATACTTTCTCAAAGAATAAGGATAAAACTGACCTTCAAGATTATAAAAAAAATTGAGAACATCATATTCTTACAAGTTACCTGCATTTCTTACATTTGTTGTTGTCTTTCATGGAAGGGACACGTGTATTTCCAGGTTTGCCTTGGAGAACACAGAGGTATCAAGGCAACCTTGATATGGGTTCATTAAAGACTTTCACTTAGCTCAGGAAAACATGTCTGTGGTTTATAATAAGTAACATAATAAAGTAGATTTCGTATTTGTCCTCTTTTCTGGCATAAAGATCCCACAACCCTTGGAATTTGAAGTGATGAGAGCTATGAAAGTGTCTTTGTGATGTTAATAATGTGAGTTATAGAAGGCCCCAGGTCACATAAAGTTGGGATCTGATCCCCAGAGGAACCAATCTTCTGATTAGATGTTTGGAACTTCCATGGGAGAGAAGAAGGAGATTAAATTCTATCATTAATGGCCACTTATGTAAATCAATCATGCCTATATAACGAAACCTCCTAAAAACAGAAAATAAGGGATGCAGCTCCCCTGCCTCCTGTATCTATGGGGGTACTTCTTTTCACAAACTTGTCCCTTTAGGGGCAGCTCTTTCTGCCTGTTTGTGTCTTTGGAAGCACCCTTTCCTTTTTGTAAAAATAAACCTGCCCTTTTGACTACTGCACACACATACAAGAAGGGGGTTTGGAGATCTCTCTTGGTG
>NW_004567197.1:114123-116370 GCF_000260355.1 Condylura cristata | reverse complement strand
TTTCTTTTTGAAGTGCATGTGTTCTGACACCTCCTTTTAAATCTAATGATAAAGGAGTGCAAAACACACAGCACACTAATTGACAAATGAGACTGAGATCCCAAGACACTGCAAGCTATGCAAGTCCCCATGGGGGTTGCAGTCAGGAGCAGAGACCCAGCAGGGGACTTAGGAGACAGGCTTTGTAGGAAAAGGAGGACCTGGTGCTTCCCGATTCCAGAGAGAATGTTATTGCATCCTTTGACTTTTGTATTGACTGGCAGGGAACTGCAGCTCTTAGGTTGGCAATCAGATAAAGTGCAGCAACTCCAGCTGGTGGGAAGCTAGCTGGATGAAGAACAAACCTGGAGAACACAGAAATTCAGTTAGGCTCAGGGGCCTATGAAGTTTGAAGATGTTATAGCAACACTAAAAATTTCAGGTTTCACATTATAGCATAACATCTATTTACTTTTCTTGTTTTTATTGTGCTGACTAGAACTTCTGTTACCATGTTTTTATGTACCACCTAATTTTTGTTTTAATCTTTTTATTACAACAGCTCTGGTCCCTAAACTACCTGCCTCTGACAGTGCAGTCATCTCTTATAACAAACCTGTCCCTTTCAGGGACAGTTTTTCCTACCTGCTTGTGTGTGTAGAAAAGTCTTCTTCTCCTTTCCTTTTTTAAATATAATAAACCTACTCTTTTGGAAAAAAACATTGTAATTTTGCATATCATATTTTAATTTTTTATGCTGAAAGCTTTTTCTTAGTACAGTACCTTTAGTTTACATTGTTATTTGTATAACAGAAGTACAGAGTCTCCCTCCCCTCAGATGATGTTACCACACAATGCCCATCACAAGACACCATTAGTCATTTTTTAATCTACCTAAAATTTAAAATTTAAATAAGATCTATTCAGAGAAGTTAAATTTTCAACTTTGTTCCCTACAAACTATTCCTTCACTTATGAAATTTTTTAAAATCAACCTTTATTTATATTTACTAATACTAGCAGAAAATTAGAATTGAATATAATGGGTATAGTTGTCTTGACACAAGCTATGCAACATCTATCGACTGACAGATTCCGGATAGATCGGGAAAAGCTCTGAAAAATCAGAATTTTCACTGCTAACTTATGTCATGACCTCCCTTTTTTGTATAATCATAATATCAAAATATTCTGAGCAACACTCAGTTTACAACTGGATTTTCTTAGCTGCATAAGGTGGCTGCCTGGTTCAGGCAAGCTGCCCCAGGGTGAGAAATTCCTCTGTCTCCTGAGGCAAAAGGCAAGCCCCAGGAGAGATAAGACACCAGGGCATAAGACACCTGGGAAGCTTCCTTGGATTCTTTGAATAAAAAAGCAAACCTCAGATAAGGCTCCCAGGGCATAAGGACTCATGGACAAATTTTAACCTTGACTACATAGGTGTTGTTTGATATACAACTGTACAACTTTCAATTAATTTACTCCTTTTTAAAACAGGCATGAACTACGTTCTGCTAGCCTTAAATTAGCCACTAGCCTTTCTTTAGACAATCACTGCTAACACTGCTAACACAATTTATTACTACCCCAAGGTCCCTAGTAATCTTTTGCTAAGGAGCGAGCTCACCCCTTCCCAGAGCCTCTTCCTTTGAGTGATAACTAGACAGCTGTACACATGACAAATTATCACAAAAACGTATAATCTAGTGTACCATAATTTGTTAAGAGAAAAATGCTTTGTTCCCCTTGTCCTTGAGTATGCTTTATGGTGATATCTCATTAACTTATACTATGCATTATTGCAATTAACTACTTGCTACACAGTATAAATAAAGACCTGCTGAGGGAATGGCAGGAAGACTTGCACACAATCCTGACTCCTGTGTCTTCCTCGCATCTGCTCCCCTCTCCCTTTTTGGAATCTCTGCTCGCCCACGCCTTCCCATCTTAGGGTCCTGCCTGTGTTGCCTCCAGACACCTCGATAATCGGAGCTGGTCTCTAACAGTTGTCTATTGCTATCCTCATTTTATTAAACAAAATATAATACATACTTTCTGAAACTTGTTCCAAATATATTTTGGAGATTATTCCATAGTAAAGTACCGGCACATTTGTAACAGATACAGGTTTCACGGACTCCGCCCCCACTCGATGCTGGAACTCCAAATCCCATCAGTACCAAGGAGAAGCACGCAGGGACGTGAGGGCGGAGCTGAGCAGCCAGGTGGGGATAAAACCGGACACGTGGGCTCTGGGGGTCTCTCTCT
>NW_004567197.1:101049-101746 GCF_000260355.1 Condylura cristata | reverse complement strand
CACAGACAGGCAACCCAATTCACATTGGGGTGCCCTGTAACACATTCACTTTTTGCTTCTAGCTGCAGAGTATTTCTTGGATGTGCATCTGTGTATTTATAATACCATTTTATTTCCCAACAATGACTAGTTTCTGCTAATGTAGATGCAGACAGGATTTCTCATTGCCAGCAACTTTTTCATACAATCTGATAGGCCATAGAAAAAGATCAAATGCATCTTTTCCATGAGAACCTTGGCTTTGTCTTGATGGCTTTCTGAGACCACTTCTGGAATGTGTATATTCCATGCCAGAGTCAGTATACCAGATTTTGAGAGACATGAAAATGCAGAGGTGTTGAAGCCCACACTTAATCTATTAGAAGCTTGAGGGGTACCCAGATCTATGCGACGGCTATTGTCAGATTCTGGGTAGCTCAGGAAAAGCTCTGAAAAATCAGACTTTCCACGCTAACTTATGTTATGACCTCCCTTTTTTTGTATAATCATAATATCAAAATATTCTGAGCAACTTTCAGCTTACAATTGGGTTACCTCAGCTGCATAAGGCCTGCCTGCCCTGACAAGCAAGTACTGCACCAGGGTGAGAAATTCCTCTGAAGTCAAAAGTGACTTAACAACTGGCTGATCAACAAAAGCAAAAGGGCTGTTTCTGCAAAGTCTCTCACTGCCTGATGGAGGAAAACCCAAATCTTAT
>NW_004567197.1:92224-100745 GCF_000260355.1 Condylura cristata | reverse complement strand
ACTTTATTCTTATCTATCTTCACTATAGTAATATTAGTCTTAAACTTTGAGCACCTATGTACCTGTTTTTTAACCTTGATTTTAGAATGTTATAATCTCAAGTAAAGGTCAAACAACCCCAGACCATTCTGAGAAAAAAGGTGATTGTGATCTCAACCCCTTTCATTTGCTAATGCCATCCCCCTGCCTGCTTGAAATGTATAAAATAAACCTCTGCTGAAGGCAGAGCAGGAAGATTTGCACCCAACTCGGACTCCCGTGTCTTCCTCTCTCCCACTCCTCTCCCCCTCTTGGAATCTCCGCACCCGGACGCCTTCCCATCTTAGGGTCCTGCCTGTGTTGCCTCCAGACACCTCAAAAGTTGGAGCTGGTCTCCAACAGGTACCCAGGTTTAGATACTTTCTCAAAGAATAAGGATAAAACTGACCTTCAAGATTATAAAAAAAAAAATTGAGAACATCATATCCTTACAAGTTACCTGCATTTCTTACATTTGTTGTTGCCTTTCATGTAAGAGACACGTATATTTCCATGTTTGCCTTTGAGAACACAGAGGTATCAAGGCAACCTTGATATGGGTTCATTAAAGACTTTCACTTAGCTCAGGAAAACATGTCTGTGTTTATAATAACAAACATAATATAGTAGATTTCGTATTTGTCCTCTTCTGGCATAAAGTTCCCACAACTCTTGGAATTTGAAGTGATGAGAGCTATGAAAGTTGGGATCTGGTCCCCAGAGGAACCAATCTTCTGATTAGATGTTTGGAACTTCCATGGGAGAGAAGGAGATTAAATTCAATATTAATGGCCACTTATGCGAATAAATCATGCCTATATAATGAAACTTCCTAAAAACAGAAAAGAAGGGATGCAGCTCCCCTGCCCCCTGTATCTATGGGGGTACTTCTTTTCATAAACTTGTCCCTTTAGGGGCAGCTCTTTCTGCCTGTTTGTGTCTTTGGAAGCACCCTTTCCTTTTTGTAAAAATAAACCTGCCCTTTTGACTACTGCACACACATACAAGAAGGGGGTTTGGAGATCTCTCCTGGTGAAGATATGAAGATTCAGGGAAAGCAATGTGCTCAAGTGGCATGAAAGCCCCAAGCCTTGATGCCGTGTCTGGCTAATCGGAGCCGAGTCGGGCGAGGGACAATGAGGTTAAAGAAAACACGGGACGCCGAGGTTCTTCATCCAGGAGTCTCTCGTTTATTTCCAGCGATCCCTTCATATACCATTAGGCAGTAGGAGTGGAAGATTAAGGCGGTAAAGGAGGAAGTAGGGAATTTCTCTTGCCACACCGCCTGCAGCTGCCAGATGCCGACACTCCCTTATGTGCTAGGGCAGAGAAAGGTCAGGTCGTCCCTGTGGCGTCTTAGGCAGATAAACACAAGTCTGTGTCATGGCTTTATCGCCCGATCACCTGGCCGCCTTGACACGCACAACAGGGGGCACATCCCCCGGAGCCCGGGGGTAATGTGCTAACTCGGCACCAACACCCTCTCCCATGTACCTTGCTCCAAGCTTCTCATACATCTTATTCTTCACTCATATCATTTTATAGTAAGCCAATAACCTAGTGAGTAAAAGTTTTCTGAGTTCCGTGAGTCACTAGTGAATTAACCAGAAAGGGTTTTGGACATTCCAATCTACAAATAGTGAGAAGCACAAGTGACAACCTGGACCTGTGATTGGCTTCTGAGGTTATTACTGATCTGCATAAGGGAATAACCACCGGCCTGCTCATCAAGAGCCCCTGACACCACGCCAGGTTTGTAAAGCAAAAAATGATATTTTATTGTCTGGCCTGACAATAGAGAAAGGGACGTCAACCCATGTTACAAAGCACTTCTCTTCCTGGACTTGGGGGAGGTGAGGCTTTGGGGCAGGTGTTTCCATGTTCTGAATAGGAAGTAAGTCACATGTGCACTTTTCAATGTACCTTTACATAGCTTGGTTGTCTCATTATTATATTAATGGGCTTAACTCAGTATTATAATGAAGAAAGTGTCACCTTTAGATTCTTTCAGTCACTCTTTCTCTGGAAGCTAATTTGGGCCAGTTCTGTCTGTTTCAGCTGTTTTAGTCACCACCATGCCCCTTTAGACAAGAAAGCATAGCTGGTTTTACTACGTACAAGTAGTACTTTTTATTATTCTAGATGCCTACAAAGTAGGTGTTTTGGGGATCATGACACCAGAGGATCCTTGGTATCTCTTGAAAAAAGACTTTCAAGAAGCCCAAGAATAAATACAGGAACACAATTTATTAGGCAGCCATAGACAGAACAATGCAAGAGGCAGTGGGCAGAGTCAGCAAAGGGGAGCGCTGTCTGAGCAGTAAAGCAGGAGGGTTTTAAAGGTTTTCATTTTTAGGTGGGGAGGGGATCCTCTTAATACTGCACACTTTGTTCCCATCACTCTCAGCTCCTCAGACTAAGTGGGGTGCCCCCTCCTGCCTACTTTTCCAATAAAGTTGGGGGAAACTACAGTTGAAAGAGCCTCCTCAGGGCTCCCAGACCAGCCAGAGCTCATATGGTCCTTGAATCCAAGCAATGACCCCAGCTGGACTGGAATTGCAGAAATGGAGCTGTGTTCCTCTGGGAGAGTGAGTGAGAGCCCTTTTATATCCCTAGCAGAGGGGACGGGCCAATCTGGTAATGCTGAACACTTAACCCGTGGGACCTGACAGTATCTCCAGATAGACAGTGTCAAAATGGAGTAGAACTGTGGGATACTCAGTTAGTGACAGATAATTGCTTGGTAGTGTGGGAAATCTCCCACACGTTGGAATTGGATCTCAGAATCTTTAATGACTAAATTACAGAATGCAGAAAACCACAGAAACAAATCAATCTGATTCATATAATGAAAATTCAGGGATATAAATGAAAACTTATCATTTCTCTTTACTTCTTGTCCTTGAAGCTGTATAAAGCAGATCATTTCATGTATATTTGAGGAAAAAAATATACCATAAAGAAATATTGGCTGAAGGTGAGTTCATTTGCATGGAAGACCTGAGGGTTGAATACAAAAGAAACTGGGCAGGAATAAAAGTGGAGGATTTCAATCAATACTGAGGCCTTCTAGGTCAAGGATGTAATGGAAGCAATCAAATCTGAGAAAGGGTTCTCTATGTGGAACAACAGCAGCAGGAGAACTTAAATGCTGTGAAGAAGCACAGAAGAAGCACAGAAGTTTCCTCAGTGTTACCCTCTTCACATCAGTTGAGGAGTCCTGCAGAAGAGAGAAGAGTGTTATTTCCACAACTAACCCTACAGCAGTTTCCTTTCTTGTCTCAGAGTTTCATGTGTTAATACTGCCATAAGAAAGGAGAAAATTCTTACGTCACTTTGAACCAAAGTTACTTTAGAGTGCAGCCCTTTAATTGGGTGGTAAGAAAAAATACTAGTGCCAGGTCAGGAGTCAGCCCCAAAGTCCTTTCTGTTATTTGTATCTTGAATCATGTCACCACTACATGCATTCTATGGAAGCTGAATATGTCACTGAAAGATGATTAAAGAGCATTCATTACCTGTTGGCTGAATTCCAGACTGTCCTGGGAAAGAGAAAGGAAGATACATGCTTAAAAGATGGAGATACAGTCTGTCCCCACATACAAAACCCCCAGCTCCCAACTCCCACCCCTCGAGGAAGTTTCTCTAGCATTACAGTGCACATTACCTGATGCCAGGGTAGAAAAGAAAGTATACCCTGAGGGCAGTGGACCCATGAAACCCTGACAAACAAACTCACTACCATTTCATCAGCTTTAGTGACACTTGCTCTGTTTGCACCAGATCTCACCCTGAGGCTTCGCTGAATGCTGACCCTTTTCTTACTTCTACAAGTCATGACCACTTGAGTTTCAATATGCTAACAATAAATTGTTGATTTCTGTAATCCAGAAAATGTGAAGTTGTTGGGGGTGGCCAGGTGGGACTAGATAAGAATGATAATAAACTGGACCCCACATCTAAGGGCAATAATTAACTGGGCCTCAAATCCAGTGGGACTAGATAAGGATGATAAGGAACTGGGCCTAGCATGGGGGCGGGGATGGGGGGTGGGCAGGTGGCACAGCGATGAGTCACCCCTTTAGAATCTGAACCTAGAATCTATATAAGAGACCCTTTTCCCCTATAGGGCTGGCAGTAGCTGCGGATCCCACCCTTGGGAGCTCCATCTCAGCTGCTGGCCCTGAGCATTCAACTTTTACTTGCTCAGCTTTTCTGCCTCTCGTCTTTCTTTCTTACAGCCAGTCACAGAAATCGGGACAAAACAGAAATCAGTTTAGAAAAGAAAGATTTTATACAAGGTCCTCATATACAGATAATTAAATTTAGCAAAGTCATATTTCCTTCCCCACAAAAGCCCAAAGGAAGTTTCAGCTATCAATTTCCTTACCTTTCTGATTCCTGAAGTGGATGAACAGCCCCACTCCAAGGAAGAGAAGACCCAGAACAAAGCCTCCTATCCCACTCAGCATCTTGCTCTGGGCAGATTCTGACTGTGCCCCTGAAAAGAAAGTTAACATGAGTGAATTTACCTCAAATCCAAATTTCCTAATATATTATGAATTTAGAACTTTGAGAAAAGGAGATAACTACCCCAGCAGCAAAACTAGAATAACTGGCCTTTCTGCAAGAAAAATTTAAAAATCAGAGCAGATATAAGATTCAGGTATTGAACTCATCCACTATCACAGCTTTGCCATGAGGTCACAACTTCAACAACTGATGGGTGCGGGTCCTGAGTCTCTAATAGGTTGAATAGCTTATTTAGGGTGATAGAGCTAGTAAAAGACCAAGTCTCAACTCCCCTTTCATCAGAGGAGATACAGAAGATTCCTCTTCTCATATCCCAAGGAATGACTCAAAACAAAAGGTAGTCTTGCCTGGGAACACTCAACACAAGGCCCACCACTTTTCTATCTCAGGTATAATTGCCTCCATTGGCAATAATAGGGACAATAGGTATTTGTAGGAACTATCACAAGGCTATCCCCAACCTGTGCTGTGGGCACAGGAGAAACCTGAAACTCAGGAATAAACAAAGTCCCCTCCTGGGTCAGGGAGAAAGACATGAGGTAGGAAAGCTTCTCACTCCACTCCACTGTGATAGGGCTCGTCAGGCTTGGGTGCTCCACATGGCAGGTGTAGACCTCTCCACTCTGAAGCATTGTTTCAAGCATCACCAGGATCTGGAAGGTCCAGTCTCCATTTTGAATCAGGCCTGTGGAAACGATACCAGCTTCCTCCTCCTGGCCATTCCGGAGCCACTTGACTTCAATTTGGCCTGGATAGAAACCATTCACAGAGCAGACCAGGAGGCTGTGGTGCTGCAGGGATGGGGCCTTGGTAGGATACACAGTCACTGTGGGCTCAACTAGGGAGAAAGGTAAGGGAAATAAGCGAGAATGATGAAATAAGAGGCCTTGGTTGGCTGCCTTTCTGCCCCCAGGCTCTTGTCCCAGGTTATGTTGCGGACAGACCTCACCCAAAGCCAACCACATTGTCCAACAAAAATTTGTGCCAAGAGCCTTAACTTTAACCTTAGAGCATTGGTGAAGCCCATTAGATTTGAGAGATGCTACAAAGGATTTTTTTTTAATAGTATAAAACAATTATTTATCTGAAGTGTTTATAAATCCTTGCAAGGCACCAGGTGTATTAACTAATAGCATGATCTATAGCCATCTTCTTGGGTTCAAAATCTAGGCTCTGGTTCTTACCAGTTGATCTTGGGAGACTTTTAATTCTGTGCCTCAGTTTTCTTCTTTATAAAGGGGAATTTAAAGGAGAACTAGGAGTCAATATATAGACATTCTTAGGGTTTTAGGAGAATTATATGGGCCTAAAATATGTAAGACAATGCCTGGAACTTTGTCTTCAATATAAGTTAAATATTTACTATCCTTGTTAACTTGGATAGAAAAACAATTTAAAGGTGTATGATGAACTGAAGAACAGCAGTGGGGTAAATGGGGATATAGAGTGTGAAATCCCAGAAATGCCACACTCACACTTTACAATGCCAACAGAAATGGCTTTACCCTGGAAGGCTCTAGTAGACAAAGTGCCTCTCACACTGTATGAGTTGAGGGCCAACAAAACCTGAGTCCTAACAGAAGAAAAGGACAATGGGGATCATTATTGGCAAGGGTGTGGGAAGAAGAAACACCTATCCATTATTGGTGGGAATGTAAACTGGTGCAGCCTCTATGGAAAATAATACAGAGGTTCCTCAAAATAAAATAAAACAAACTGGAAATAACATAAGATCCAGCAATACCACTGGTAGGAATTTACCCAAAGACTATAAAAACACTAATATGAAAGACCTATGCACTTCTGTGATTACAGTAGCATAGCCAAGGTATAGAATCAATCTAGTTGCACATCAACAGATAATCGGATAAAGAATTCTGGGATATATATTTAACTCTTAAACTCTATGGAATTTATGGTGGTTACCAGTAGGAGAGTCGTGCGGGGAGTATGTGCACTGAAGGTATACTCCCAAGGGTGAAGGTAAATCTTTCCAAGGGTGAAGGCATACTCCCAAGCATGTATTTTTGCAAACAAATGGAAAATCAATAAAAATTTTTATGGAAAAATAAAATATTATAATTACATTCAACAAAATCCTCTTCCTTTGCAAAACAAACATATCTAAATATGGATTTGTGATCCTTTTATAACTCTCTTTTTAAGATGATACTTGAGTCAGGCTAGGGCCTGGGACTCACTAATATGTGGGCTTCCCAGTGTAAAACCATTTCTGTGGGATTTCACACTCTATATCCATCTCCACCCCAATTCACCACACTGCTTTAAATTATGTTTTCTTTCCAATTTAATAGTTAACTTAATTTGAAGACAAAGTTTCAGACATTGTTTTACATATGTTAGGTCCATATAAATCTCATATAACCCTAAGAACTTATATATACTGACCCTCAGCTCTCCTTTATGCTCCCCTTTATAAAGAGAATTAAAAATTCTCCCAGGATAAGTTGGTAAGGAACAGAGCTTAGATTTTGAACCCAGGCATCATGACTAGAAAAATCATGTTATTAATACACCCAGTGCCTTGTGAGTGTTTATAAACACTTCAGATTAACAATAAGTAGCCATTTCTACTATGAATAAGAAAAACAAAACCCTTGGCATCTCTCACATCTAATGGGTCCCATCCACTCTCTAAGGTTAAAGTCCAGGTTCTTGGCACTAACTCCTGAGGTGTGAGAAACAAAGGTTAAAAACATTTTTATACTATCACACATGGCAGGATTAAGACTGGTGGTAAATAATTGCTAATTTTGCATCACATTTCATTTAATAAAAATGTTTAAATTCACATAATAAACAGAATAAAATGCAAAGCACAAACTAGAGAAAATGTTGTATCACATATGGGTAAAGCATTAATCTTATTGCATAGAGAATCCATAGAATCACTGAGAAAAAACAAAGACCCCAGAGATAATAGACAATAAAAAATGATAGATAATTCTTAGAGCAGTAACAGCAGTTAGCAAAAAAAAAAAGTTCAAGTATCTTAAAAAACAAAGAAAGAAATATAAATTAAAAATAAGGCGTTTTCAACTGGGTATTTGGCAATATTAGAATAAATCTAACAGGGATAATGTGATATTAATTGCTACACCTATAAAAAGAACTAATATATAACAACTTACATACTATTAATATTATAAAAAAATAGTTACTTCATGTTAAGTGACACAAGCTTAACTCAAAACACTGATTTCACAACCATTTCAACTTGTAAATATATATACACACACGTGTGTACATGGATACATGTGTATATACATGCATGCATGCATACATCTATGTGTGTGTGTGTGTAAGAAAATCAAAGTAAGAATTGAGACCCAAAGGAAACCTCAAAATTAACGAGTATCAGAGGTTCTCTCTCCCTCAAAAATTAATCTGAGCATTCCTGTCAGTGAGATGCTTATGCACACAAACGCAAGCCCACTATTTCAGGGGGTCAGGACTAAGGAGGGGTGTGACAGCCTCCTTACAAGGCATGAATTGTATACATTACAGTCCTCAACTCTCCTTCTTAAACTTACAACCTTAAAGACACTTTAAAGCCTGTTTTCCACATTTCTTTATTGTTTGTACAGAAAAAAAAAACCGTATTGATAGGTCGGTAGGAAGAAGCACAGGAAAACTCCCCCAGAGGATAAGGGCTCCCAGTGGGTGGGTAACCTGCGTATTGCTGTTCACCAACCAATCAGGTTTCCCACAAACCACCCTTCCAATCACTCCCCCTTTTCTCCCCCCCCTCACTATTCTCACAGCGACCACCAAGGACATATGAGACCCTCCTGCTGCACCCACTCACACTCTTACACGCACCACACACACCCCATTCTCTAGCCAGACCTGCACCGCACATTCATCTCATCTGACAGTACACCACTCACACACACACCATCCCTTTAACAACCCCAAAATGACACAATCTCCTCTCCCTCCCTCCCTC
>NW_004567197.1:86475-90623 GCF_000260355.1 Condylura cristata | reverse complement strand
GACAGCTTCTCTTTGGGAGGGGCTCACTCCGGGTGAGCCCAGGTTTGTTGACTTTGAATAGAGTCTAAGAGGACTGAGATTCCCTAGTGAGCTTCATCTCCATATTCATGTCCTTGTCTTTACCTGGGCACTAGGCATCCTGGCTTTGGTGCCCTGATTTTATGGCCCTGTCAGCTGCTGCATTTGCCCCTTTTACCCATCCCTTTGTGTGACTCAGTCTTCTGATGCCTCTCCTGCATTCTTTCCTCCATCGTTAGGAACAGGTAGGGGTGTGTGTGTGCATGGATGAGGGGAGAGAGGTTTACTTCAGATAAAGGGAGCACCATGAAGAAAAGTTAAATAGAAGTGATGACCTGCAATAAACCAGAACAAGAAGCACAGTGAGAGAAAAGAAAGACAAGATTGCACTGGGGAAAGCACAGCTCCTGGGTATTTAGAACACTTTAGTGATGTAGAGCTCTGACTTTATAAGACATGCAATGGGAAACTGAGAGCTTTAAGGAGATAAAAACCATAATCCCAGTACAAACCACAATTCCTTTTCTGCATTTCCGAATGCAGAAAGTTCAGAAACCAGATTTTTAAAAATTTGGTGCCAAAATTGATTTGGCAAATCTGACCTGATGAAGTAATGGATCAAATGTGTCTCAGAGCATGTGCGTCTGTTTTTTCAATATATGTAAACATAACATTTACATATACATATATAATAAAAATGTATATCTTTTATATTTGTATATTTATGTTTAATTATATATATAGGTATGTGTTTGTATTATACCTTGAAAGTTAGAAAGAGAGTCAAAGAATAACTGTTGTGAGATGAATAAATGAAGCCATCTGTATCATAGTGTGTAAAGTAGAATTACTACAGAAATTTGAAGCATTTTACTGAAAACAACTTGCTGCAGTCACCAATACTGAAGACTTATAAAGGAAAATTGTTGAAAATTAACAAAGAAGTTTTGGCCAAGAACTCATATTTTGCAAAGCATAGCTTAAAGCCATAATTAAAAATAAATAGTTTGAACTTAAGTTGATGGTATTCAACAAGAAAGTGGTGAGTTTCTACAACTCTTTAATTCTTGCTATTTTTATTTTTTGGTCATGAAACAAACTAAAATAAGTTATGAATATCTGAATTAGAAGAGGCGTGTATACATAAAGTATGAATCCAGAATTGTTAGAAGCAGCACGGTGTAGTCCACTTTTTTCAGCCTGAACATTAGCATTTTGGACCAGACTAATTTGGGTAGCTAGTGGGAGGGGCATTCGGAGTTGATGGGAAGGGGAGGGAGGTCTATTCTATACACTTAAGGTGTCTATCTGGCCTCTCCCCACTAGGTGTCAGCATCCACTGTAACAACCAAAATCACCAACTGTTATGGAGTGAGGGAATAAGGAAGAATGGTTAATGTTAGTGGGTGAACTCTGCTGGTATAAACCATCTGAAAAATCTGTGGTGAAGAAAACACAATAATGGAGCAGTTGAAAATTATATCAAAGTATTATCAATACTATATCTTTTGAAAATCTTAGTCCTACATGAGGTTTATATTTTTTAGGAATATATTCATTTCCAATGGAGAGCTATTTTTCCAGCAAACTAAATTTGTTAAAAATTAACTGATCTGGCCCTCCCTGGTGGCGCAGCGGGTTAAAGCACAGCACTGAGAAGCTAAAGCCGCTTCCGCATGAGTTCGATCCCCGCCTGCCCCGGAGGTGACCACATGGCGCGGCAGACCTCTCCTGACCCGCCCGCTGCTCCCCTCAGCAGTGTACTTTGTCGATCTGCCTGTTCTGTTCCCCACTCTGTCTCTGGTGAACCCTCTCGCCTCCCCTGAGCCTCTGGCCTATACCCCAGTTCTGTATGTACAAATAAATCTTTAAAAAAAAAAATTAACTGATCTGCCTTGCCGAATAATTGCCAAGACATATAATTTATCCTTCACTTTATCTCCTTTATTAATTTCTCTGCTACTGGTCTATAACTTATCTATAGCAGTAAACCATAGGCAAAGATGTTTTATTCCCCTTACAATGTCCCAACTAATTCATTTTCATTCTTTGTCTCCTATACTCAATAATAACAATAAGTATAAAATAGCCAGTCTTAGCCAGGTAAGTCCTCTTATTTCTTTACTCAAGTCTGTTTAGAAAGGAGAAACGATGAAAATAAGATTCTCATAAAGAGATGACTCAAAGCAGGTCCCCAGACTTTGAGTAGAGACCTTCAATTAGACATGATAACACAGAGAAGTGCTCAGTGGATCAGATCAGTCCTGTCTTCACTCAACTTCTTTAAGTACATCTTGACATGTAGGAACGTTAAAAAGTAAAATTATGTGAAATTATTTTTCACTGTAGTATGTAGAATTAGCTCTGTCCTTGTCCATGTGTCCAAGGTTGGCAGATTCAGCAAATTAAAATACAGAATGCTCAGTTAAGCTTAGATTTCAGATAAATTACTGTTGTTCATCCAAAATTCAGATTTCATTGGGTATCCTGTGATTTAGTTGGCAATTCTAGCCAAACTTGTTAACAAAATCACAGGAGGGGTATTTTGTATTCTTTAATACAAGCCCATGATAGCCTACACAAGATGTGAATCCACATGGAAGTTTTCAAACAATAAATACAAGTTAAAATTTTCTCTTATTTATTAAACCAGCATCCCTTGCACGTTCCCTGCGCCTAACACTAAGTTACATGTTGGCCTGTATGAACATAGTAGCCTATTCCTGGCAGAATTATTATTATGTGAAAATAAATGCAGACTCCTCCCAGTGCTAATCAATACATATATTATTACTATTTTAATATTTATAGTTCCTATGATTGTAAGCTCACAAGCTCTTTCATTTCTTAATTTCTGAAAAAAAAATATCTTCATCACAATGTGACAATTACTTCTATTAATTTAATCACTAATTGTTATCTTTAGCAAATATGCAGAAACATTGGCTTGTGAACAATAATGGAGTGTAATGAACCTGAAAGAAAAGCAATACACTGATATAAAGAGGAGGCTTTCAGATTAGACTACAAAATCTAGGTCTTATTTTACCTAAAATAACCACCATTTAATTTTCAGTTGTTATTGAGATACTATTATTTTACATCCTTGCTACTGTTTTCACAGTATAGCCCCCCCCAGGTGTAGGTCCACCATAGACCATTGTGGTCTCCCCTCCACCCCTGTTTCCACTCCTCTCTTTCCCTCTTCCCCTCTGAATGCCCAAGATCTATGGTCAGGTTTTCAAGGGCTAGCTTTGTTTGGTTTTTCTATATTCTACCTCCAAGTGACACTATCAAGCCTGTATCTGTTTTTGTTGTCAAAATCTTTCAGGGAGGCACCAATGGTTTACAACATTGTTAGCATTTTGAAAGTAGAGGATTCCTTCTCTTCACATGTAGTTACCATGAGATACCCAACATGGAAGTGCCCATACCCCACCACCACAGCCCAGTATGTTCACAGCCCACATTGTTTTCCCCCCTTTCCCTTCCCCTTTGGTACCCAGTTCAGTATTAAGCTTTCAAGGGTTAGTTTTTAAGTTTGATTTGGCCTGACCCTTTGTTTTGTTTTGTTTTTTTTTCAATATTCCTCATATAAGTAACTCCAACTACTCAGCAATCAAATAAAAAGATAAATTTATGTCATTGTGGCAACATGAATGGAGCTGGAAATGATTATGCTAAGTGAATGAAATAAGACAAAAGAAAAAAGAAAAAATCTGGGTTTTAACATAAAATATATGTTATTGGGTCAATTTCTTAAACGCTTTGAATTTTATATTATATAGAGATGTGATAGGATAGTTATATTGAAAATGCATATGAAAATTTACAGGCCTGGTACATAGTAACTGCAAAATGTTGTGACTCTTCCTGCTGAGAGAGAACTGATCTGTTTTGTTCATTATTCCATCCTCATAGCCTATGGCATTGATTGATATGTTCTATGTCACTAAAATTATTGACTGACTATAATAATTATAGTAATAGTAATTATAGTAATAGCGTTTTCCCTAAGCAGTCACCTCTGCATTCCAAAGCTCTCTAGTACTTCCTTGAGAATGACTGAACATTCCTGGTTCTCAAGTCCTCATGAATTCTCTTCAAGCTTTTTTATTCTTTAGATCCAG
>NW_004567197.1:61671-86245 GCF_000260355.1 Condylura cristata | reverse complement strand
CCAACATTCTTTTCAGTCCCCTTTGCTGACTAGCCCCGGATTCTCTGGGTTTGATCTTTGCCCTTTTCTTGTCTTCTACACACATTCTCTCCTTACGTGTCCCCTTAACTTTCCTGATATTTAGCATAGTCCATGTGTCAATGACACCAACATATACACCCCCGACTCTGGCCTCCCTCTGAAATACATTCCAGTATTCAACCAACCTCTTGAATAGCCACATAACTGTCAAAAAAATCTTTTCAAACTTAAACTTCAGAACCTTTGGTTCTGACCACCCATTTCAAGTTATTTCCATACACATATTGCCAAGCTTAATAAACACCACCAAGTTTATTCAAGTTGTTTAGACAAAATACTTAGTTATATGTTTAATTTTCCACCCCTCTCCTATTTAACTCATTAACAAGTTACACAAATGTCTACCACAAATTGTTCACTTGAACTTAGCTTTTGTCTTTGTCACACCACCTTAAGTGAAACCATCTTCCCTGTGTGATTCTCCCATGCTCCTTATGGTCTCCCTGACCACTTGTGAATCACTACAATCTAATCTCCACATTGAATCTATTGACAGTATTATTTATTGAACAAATATAAGTGAGCTACCACTGAAAAGAGCTTCATATGTCTATTTTAATAAAATTCTAATTTCTTGCCATGGTCATTGGGGCCTACTATGTTTTGGTTCCTGATTCTTCTCCAGCCTCCTCATATGCCTACCCTATTTACTATGCTTCTGCCATGTTCTTCCTCTCCATAAACACAGTGAATATCTTCTCACACTTAATCATTTCCCCTGTTCCCTCCCCCTGGAATACTTGCTTTTTAGATCTTCATATGGCTGGCTTCTTAACATTCTTAATTAAATGTCACTTTCTCATAGAAAGTTCCCAGACTGAAATCAGGTGGTTCCAATTCCTGTCTATCCTAAAGACATTGATGTATACTTTTTCAAGACACATACTGTCCTCTGAACTATTTTCTTTCATTAAATGTTTGTTGGGTTATCTTTGTCCCGTGTCATTAGGTAAGTTCTCTGATCTTAGAAGACAGCCCAGTTCTCTGATCCTAGAATAGAGCCCAGAAAAATATGTATATTATTCACACAATAACACACATTAAATAATTAACCTGGAGTTCTGGAACTTGATCACTGTGGGCACCCTTAACGCTCCAACACTCTTATTCTGATGATTCATTAAATTCTTCTGCCTTCTGAGCAATTGAGACAGCTTTCCTCTTTTTCTTCCTACCAGCTTTAAGAAATACTTATGGGAAAAGAGAAGGTGATTTAAAAAAAAACATGGAAAAATTTATTTCATCCAGTGAATCTGTTACAGAGCTGAGGGTCTGCACCAACTTTGGGGATTTTCAGTATTACTGATGACATAACTGGGAGAAGAACAGGGATTAGCTGGAAGCAGAGGAAGCCAAACATGGCTAATTAATGAAAATATAGATCATGATGAATGAAACTGAAATTTGAGGTCAGCACCTCAGAAGGTCAATGGAATTCCTTGACTAACTTACTTTCAGCCCTTTGGAATATAAATAATTTTAACACTCTGTGCCTTTGCTCAGGGTATATGATTTGAAGCAAATGAAATTTCTAATATTTTTACTATTTTTTACTTAAAAATATAATTTTATGGGGCGCTATCTGGTGGCGCAACGGATTAAAGCACCACATTATGAAGCTTTCCAAAGCCACTGCAGCATGAGTTGGATCCGCCACCAAGGAGGTGACCCCACATGGCGTGGTAGACCTTTCCTGAACCGCCCGCTGCTCCCCTCAGCAATGTACTTTGTCAATCTTCTGTTCTGCTCCCCACTCTGTCTCTAGTGAATTCTCTCATCCAGCACACATCTGGCCTGTACCCCAGTCCTGTAAGCTTAAGTAAATAAATCTTTTATATGTATATACACATATAATTTTATGACAAAATGGTACTATAGTGAGATTCAAATTAGATTCATAATGAACACCAACTTATGTGAGGTTTTCAGAAGATGGCTTAAGTTCTTTATGACAAAAATCACATTCCTAGAAGGCCCTGAGCTAAAGGGTCATTCCAGGTACTAAAGCTATCTGATTCAGTTCTAAAATTCTTTCTACAGGGGGGAAAAAAGAGAGAGAAAAAACAGGAATCTCAACTTTGCCAGTGAACCTCTAATACAGGGATCAGTTTTATAAACATTGGGGTCAGGGAGAATGGAAAGGAGATAATGGGGGAGGCCCCTTGATATATTGTGGCATATGAGAGAAAGTTACCAATATCTCAGATTCTATTGAAGGTAGAACACAGGATCTTCTAAGAGATTTTTCTTTTCTTTTTTTTTAACTGAAGTAACAATGACTTACAACTCTGATTCCAAGGCTCAACATCACACCTCCTCAGATACATGTCCCCGCATCACACTCAACACCAAGGCACTCATAGTCCTCCTCCATAGCTCAGTGTCCCCTCATTTTGTTTCCCTGCTCATATCCCTTGTAGTCTCAATTCTATAGTCAGATTTCTATTAGTTTGGTTTCCTCTGACCCTTTGTTTTGTTTTTCTATATTCCACATATAAATAGAACCATCCAGTATTTTTCTCTCTTCTGATTTATTTTACTTGACATAATTAGGAGAGATTTTTCTAATTCCTTTTTTGTTCCCATAAAATTTTCAGAGAAACTTTCAGCTCTCTGGCATAACTCAACATAACAAAAAGAAGTCTGGATGGGAATTACTTTAATTTCATTATTTCTAATTGTAATGAAATCATTCTGGGGGAATAGAATGAATAGTTGAAGACCATTGAATGGAAACTGTCTATAAAGGGAAGTACTTTATACAGGTCTCGTAGAGAGGGCCAGAATCCAGGATCTTTTATTGTGGAAGGATTTGAGAGCCTATATGTTAAGATAGATGGTCACTAAAGAAAATGTCAAAATCTTCTAAGTTACATAGCCTAACTTTTTCCTCACCCCACAATAACTCACCCCTCAGGTGTACACTTACCTCGAGTGTCTCTGGCCCAAATCAGAGGAGGACTCATCATCATCAGAATCACTGTCAACGCTGTCATCCAGGAACCTCCTGGGAACCACAGACACACCATGCTGAGAACAAGAGAAGTCGGAGTGCAGGGGAGCAGGCACGTCTCACTAAGTATGGACTGGTGTAGCTCTTCACCACTTCCCAGATAACACAACCAAGAAAGAATTCATTTGTTCCTTGATTGGGTATGCTCAGTTTTGAGAGCCAATCAGCATCAGCAGGGAATAGCATCACCAGTTGCTGGTCAGCAATTCAGATTGCAGGTGCTATTCTAAAACTTAGAATTTCCCGCATTAAAGTGATTAATTTAACTCAGTACTCTACAGTTCTGATCCAGTTGTATCTGAACCATTTTAATCAGCCCCAATTGTGAACCAGCTCTGGGCTGTGCAGTCATGTGCACATGAGTTTAGAAACATTCATTTCCTTCACTTGAAGACAGAGCTGCTTTGATAATGCACATACCAGCATGTTTAGGAATTGAAGGATGAAGGAAAAGTAATTGCAAGCTAGGATATCTTTAATCTGATGTTTAATCAAAGTGTACCATTTTAGATTTAGACAGACTACTTAATTGAAAATAAGGCCTTTCAATCTGTCAGCTATTTCAATCCTGCTTTGACTGTGTACAACCCAAAAGGCTAGACACCTGGTAACTGATGATCTGGCAGAAGTAGAGCTGTTGATTGGCTGGTGTAATCTGTGTCTCCTTACAGATAGAAATGTCTCTGCTTCACTGAAGGAAATTAAAAGTTAATCACTAATTTAACCTGACAGAAAAGATTTCTCAAGTTTGTCTCCTGAGTTTAGTGGTCTCTCTAAAATACTCAGGAAGTCCCTTACTAAGTAAGGGACTTAGAGGGGGCAGTGATGTGTAGTGGAGGGCCCTGAAGTTATTTGTGTATAACACTTAACCAAACTGTGATGTGATCAGTTACCAGGTGTCCCTATCAAAGCATGCAGGCAGCCAGGATATAAAAAACTCAGGGCCAGCTTTTGACAAAACTCTGCTTTAAAATAATTAATATTTTATATGAAAAGATTCTTATTCCGGGCCCTTCCTGGTGGGGCAGTGGGTAAAAGCACAGCACAAAGAAGCTTAAGCCACTACCGCATGAGTTGGATCCCCGCCTGCCCTGGAGGAGATCCACATGGCGAAGCAGACCTCTCCTGACCTGCCCGCTGCTCCCCTCAGCAGTGTACTTGGGTGATCCGCCTGTTCTGCTCCCCGCTCTGTCTCTGGTGAATCCTCTCACACTCCGCATCTCTGGCCTGTACCCCCGTTCTGTACGATTAAACAAATAAATCTTTAAAAAAAAAAGATTCTTATTCCTACCCCACTATGATTTGCTCAATTTATTGGAGATATACTTTTTTATAATTTATATACTTTCTACCTTGTTGTTCTTTCTCATCTCAGGTGTAATTCTCACAAAATTACCACTACCAAGGCACTTGTGAACCATCACCATAGTCTCTTGAGCTCTTCCCACCCATGTTTTGAACCCTCTCCCTCTCCTTATCCAGCTGAATGTCTCCAATTTATAGTTTTCCTGCAAGTTTTGTCTTTTTTTTCCTGATCTTTTGTTTGGTTTCCCTATGGTCCTCCTATAAGTGAAAACATGATAATTTTCTCTTTCCTTCTGACTTATTTCCAGTGAACTTATTCCTTTCCAGCTCCATCCATGTTGCAGTGAATGACATGAATAGTATTCCATTGAATATTCTTGATTTGTCATCTATTTCTGGGCATTAAGGTTGTCTCCATATCCCACTATTGTAAATAGTGCTGCAGTGAACATAGGAGTCCAGGTTTCCTTTCTAATTAATATTTTTGTGATCTTTGGGTAGTTTCCTAGAAATGAAACTTCTGGGTCATATGACAGCTCCATTTTTAGTAGTTTGAGTTGCCTCCAGACAGCTTTCCATAGTGGTTGGACCAGTTCGCATTCCCACCAGTAGTGTAGGAGAGTCCTTTTTTCTCCACATCTTCACCAGCATTTGTTTTTGCCAGTTTTTTTTTTAATATGTGTCATTCTCACTGGTGTGAGGTGGTAGTAGCTTGTTGTGATTTTGATTTGCATTGATTTCCCTGATTATAAGTGAAGCAAGTTATAAGACTTTGTAAAATATTAGTGTTCAGGAAATGCAACACTGTGAGAAAACTATGCATCCTTTGATGTAATAATAGTTTCCCGTTTAGCTAACTATTACATCTTAGAATAACATAAATATATCTTATATTCAGAATAACTATATATCTGAATTATTGCATTTATTCACACTCTACCACAGTGCTGATAGGCTATCTTTTCCATGCCTTAAATACCCTAGTGACAAATACTCACCATTCGGCAATAAAAATGGCTGAACAATATTTTAACATCTTACTCTGTTCCCAGAATTATACAAAGACTTTTTATACATTATATTTTATTTAATTCTTACATCATTTCAATGAAATAAATTCTCATAGAGTATACACATAGAGAGAGGAAAATAGAGAGGATTAAACAACTTTAATAAGGACACAAGGCTAATAAATTATTCCAGACTGAACCAAGTTATATGGGGTTTTTCCACAAGCTCAGCCTTCATGTTGTATCATCTCACATTCAATATCTGTGATAATCATGTATGATGTATTAGAACTATCATTTTTGTTAAAGAATATGCATATTCATGTATGCTTTTAATGAAAATGGAATTTTATATCATTTGAAGCAGCCATTGTATAACAATTCTAGTTTCTTTCTAAAGTTCCCCAAATCACCATCATTAATTACCTTTACTGGAAATAACAAAATTTGCATTTATCTTAATTAATGACACCCATAGTTCCTACATACGTTTCCTTCTTATTAAAAATAACAGAGATCCCTTGGGACCTCCCTGGTAGCCACTTCAGTGTGAGTTGGGTCTCCCACAGCTGACCCACATAGCTCAGCAGACCTCTCCTGTCTCACCTGCTGCTCCCCTCAGCAGTGATCTGCCTGTTCTGCTCTCCATTCTGTCTCTGGTGATCCTTTCACTTCCCCTACACCTCTTGGCTGTACCCCAGTTCTGTATGCATAAGTAAATAAATCTTTTTAAAATAAAAATAACAAAAATCTCAAAATTCTAAAATCCAACATATTGTTCTAGAGAATTATTTCAAAATTTCAATCTAATAAAAATTTGAACATCTAGAATAAAATAGAAATTGTGTTCCATTTACTTTAGATAAATATATTTTCATTAATATGGAAAGTTCAAAATTTCTTGGAGAGAGTGAGAATAAATGAGTTTTTTTTTCTGGATTTGGGAAGAAATTATGTCACAAATCCCAATAATAAGTCAGCACTTGTTAGTAATTGTGCATCTGCAACCAGGAGAATATAATGTTTAATTTGACAAACAGAAAGTCACAACTTACTAGGATTAACTAGTTGTAACATGTGATATCTGGGAAAATCAAACTAAGATAGGATAAAAACAAAGGCAAAGAAAAGTAATCTTAAATCAAAATATATTGAAATATATTTAAATAGAACATGATGAAAACTTATTCATATTCATTTAACAATACACAACTCATGCTAATTTATTTTAAAGAATGGTTCACAGCTATGATATACACATTTACGAGTGACCAAAAAGCATTGTCCTAAGTATTACACATCTCACACTCTTTTTCAATATGACTTCAATATAAGGAAAGTCCAGGTAAAACAAGGCAGCAACTGTTCCCCAAAACATCAATCCTAAAGATGATCTCAAAGCTGAGCTTCACTTAAAGCAAGAGGAGGATCAATTCTGCTCAGCTCCAGGGAGAGATGTCATACCAGGCTTCCTACCTGGTGAGAAGATAGATAAATCACCTTGTGGGAGAAAGTAGTTATCAGTACAGAAGTACCAGTCTCTGTTCTTGATGCAGGAGAACATAGGTATGTTTTCATGGAAAAGAAATCGCAATACTCTTGGGAACACATGAGTAAAACAATAAGCACAGACTTTTGCTGAACAGTAGACAGGTTGAAGTTTGTAGTCGTGGATGTCCCAAGCTCTACCAATTGTCACAGAGTTTATGGGTAGCAAGTCTGAAAGAATGCAGTATGTCTGGAATCTTAGTTATCAAGAGGCCAGTGTTAGCATAGAATGCCTGTCGCTTGTCCAAGTAGCCTCAGAATATTCCCTGTAGTGTTCAGAGAGCCGCCAACATAAGTATGAACTTAAAGTGAGAAAGTCAGTAGTCACTTCATCTAAGAAAAAATTACTAATTACAAGAAATGGATAAATAAATCCAACTTCTTAATATGTGAAAATAAGTGTCCTCAAAAGTAGAATAGGGGCCCTCCCTGGTGGTGCAGCAGGTTTAAAGCACAGCACTAAGAAGCTAAAGCCATTTAAGCATGAGTTCTATCCCCACCCAAGAGGTGACCCACATGGCACAGCAGACCTCTCCTGACCTGCCTACTGCTTCCCTCAGCAGTGATATGCCTGTTCTGCTCCCCACTCTGTCTCTGGTGAATACTCTCACCATCCCCGCACCTCTTGCCTGTACCCCAGTTCTGTATGCATAAGTAAAAAAAATTAATCTTTTTTTAAAAATCTAAAAAAAAATGTAGAATGGCATGACAGGGTTGAAAGGATCCTTTCCAGGGAGGTCTCAACAATTTCCTCTATTATTAACTTTAGATGGAGACAGCCTAAGTCATTTTACCGGGCTTCTTCATTTTCTGAAAGTCATTCTTTGATTTAACTTACCCCTACTCCCCATTATTATTTGTTCACTTCATAAATTTAACACAGCCATTTTTTTAAATAAAAGAATAAAAATGAGGCATCCCTGGTGGCCTAGGGGTTAAGTCTCAGCCCCATCATCGAATGGCGTAAATTCCATCCCTGGCCAGGGAGCTGACCTACATGGCCCACACACTGCACCTTTGACTTACAACAAGTTCGTCTATGCCAAAAAAAATTCTGCTTTAAAAAAAATCAGAATGTTTGCTATTGATAAATTACAGAGAGAACAGCAAATTTTTTCATAGGCCTGTTTATTAATATTGTATATAGGAAGTTCTAATTTCCTTTCTCTGATCTAGACCTTGTGTAGATTATTCTGTGGCAAAGTATTTACCTCTTTATATAATACAAATATGGCCAAGTTACTTTTTAGAAATCCACTTTTTCTTTCCACTAGTCCAGTGATTCCAGGAGTATGCCTGGAATGTTGTCAGTTTTGTTCAAAATAAATAGTGAAATATTTTTGTGGTTATTTTCCTAAATCTATCCTGATAGATAAACAGCTTTCTATCTGAAGAAGTAAACTCACTATAAGTCTTCCTTCCAAAAGGAACAATGAGCTGCTTCCTTTGTCTTGGCATCTTTTCTTTCATGGTGTGTATGTCAAACAAACCAATTCTCTCAATATTGTAGAGCAATTTTGAGAACATTGGAGCATATGATCCATACCAATTCTTGCTAGCATTACTACATTGGTCATATATTCATCCCATAGGTTACAAGAATTAAGACAAAAGAACAAAACTTGATACCAATACACATCAAACAGATGCGAAAGGTGATCTGGGTGCAAAAGATTTTTGGCCAATCTCTATAGTTAAGATCTGAAAAATTATTTGAAAAAAAGCCTTCAAAGTTTCTCGTAGGTTGATAAAATGATCAATTAAATACAGACAGAACTATCTATCTAAGTTGATCAATCTAAACCATGCCTAGATTATTAACCAAAAGAAAATGCCTTTTAATACCACACCAGAAGGTAATATAAGACTTAGGAAGTTTAAATTTCTCCAGAATTGAGTAATACTTATTGCTTTTATAATTTCTAAACTAAAACACAAAATAATAATGACAATTAGTTCTGTAAGCAATTGTTTGTGCCACCTAGTGAAATACGTAACAGTCTGAACAGGAGTTGATCACTAAATCCTTTTAACAGCCACCATTTCCTTCAGTGGTACTACTGTTATTAATTTTAATATCTCTGTTCTTGACCATGGTCTTCCATCTAAGCTTTATAGTCATGTGACTTGTACTATCATGTGACTTGCCCTGATATGGGCAATTCCCCAGGGTGTTTACCTAGTGAGACTTCTAAGGATGCCTCTCTTCCGCCTCTCTATAATTTAAGAGAGTCTTCTGCAAACTCAGACTGCTAAGTGAGCTGTAAAATTCTAGATAGGTTCAAGAATGTTCATGAAATGTGAAACTTGTGGCATGCAGGAATCTTTCACATATGTCTGGCAAGTCTCTGTTACAGTGTCACCTGTGAAACCTAAATATGGATCTCCTTGGGAAAATGAAGAAATGTGCTCAAACTCTGCACAGGGAAGAAACTTGAAAACTTTGACTTCACAAATTTGGCAAAAAAAAAAATCAAAAACTTAGTAGAATTCAGGATAATCTTGTGGAAGTACTATCTGTATTAGACCTCCAAATTTGAAATTTATACCCAGAAGGAAACTCAGAAGCCTTCAAGAACTGCATTCTAAAATAACTTTCAAAGAGTCAGTGATGTCCTTAAAAATGTCACTTTAGGGCCCTCCCTTGTGGAGCAGCGGGTAAATGCAGCACTAAAAAGCTAAAGCCACTTCAACATCAGTTCGATCCCCAGCCCTGAAGGTGACCCACATGGCACAGCAGACCTCTCCTGACTGCCCTCTGTTCCCCTTAGCAGTGTACAGTCTGCCTGTTCTGCTCCCGACTCTGTCTCTGTTGAATCCTCTCACCACTCCTGCACCTCTGTCCTGTACTCCAGTTCTATATGCATAAATAAATAATCTTTTTTTTAAAAAAGTCACTTCAAATATCTTGGTGCCCCCATCATTTTTGTGCAGATGTGCATGTTTTATAGGGCAGGGAGAGGGGAACCCCTGAACCCCCAAACCTGCCTGTTCAAAATAGGTTCTACCATCGCCATATCAAGACAAGACCTATAAGACCTTTAATGGAAAAAAACTTTAATACAATTAGTGTGCAATACAGAGAAGAAAAATAATATAGTTTCTAAATCAAGCACCCAGAGTTACCCATCCCCTTGTGGGTAAAGTCTGCCCAAAAGGGATTGCCCAAAGCAAGGCCTGAAAGCCCACCACAAGCCTAAAGCACCTTCTGACCAGGACCCATAGAAAAGGGTCAAAATGGTCAGACCAGCCTGGGAGGAAAAGAGCAAAATCAAAATCAAAATCAAGATAAATGCTGCCACAAGTCTCTCACCCACAGGTCCCACAGGTCTCTCACCCACATCTGTTTCACCCAGTCCAGGACCAAGAAACAAGAGCCGCTTCCTCACATGTCTCTCTGCTCCATGTGGATCCCTCAGATAACCTCTGGCTCTCCATCTTGTTTCCTTTCTCCTCAGCCTCCTCTCCAGATTCTTCTCCAGATTCCTCTCTGCTCAGCAGGGAACCTGGAACCTACCCTTTTCCTGGGGACCACCCGGGTCACACTGAGTTCCACTAGGAGGCAGTTTGCTGTCCTTATGTCCGTGAGTGCCATCTAGTGATCTCTGCATGTGTTCCCCAGAGAACAAATATCCCCTTGTTATATGACCTAATTGGACAAAGGAGAAATATCCTTTGTAAGAATACTAACTCTGGGCCCTCCCTGGTGGCGCAGCGGGTCAAAGCACTGCACTAAGAAGCTTAAGCCACTTCCGCATGAGTTCGATCCCCACCTGCCCCGAGGTAGAGGAGCAGACCTCTCCTGACCCACCCGCTGCTCCCCTCAGCAGTGTACTTGGGCGATCCACCTGTTCTGCTCCCCACTCTGTCCCTGGTGAATCCTCTCACCCTCTGCATCTCTGGCCTGTACCTCCAGTTCTGTATGAATAAATAAATCTTTAAAAAAAAAAAAAGAATACTAACTCTGAGTATTATCTCCAAATTCATAAAAGAATATTGACAGTAGCATAAAGAAGTATTGTAACTTACAGAATATGTTCATTCAATACATGTGTGTATGTATATATGTATATTCATAATATTCATATGAGCAAAATATTTTTTCAAATATACTTGGCCTTTATTTACATTACCTTTCAAATGTCTTGGAATTTCTCTTTTTTATTATTTTTTTAGATGTTATTTGTTTATCCATACAGAAATGGGGTACAGGCCAGAGGAGCAAGGGCAGGAGAGAATTCACTGGAAACAGTGGGGAGCAGAACACTGCTGAGAGGAGCAGCGGTGAGACAGGAGAGGTCTGTTGCACCATGTGGATCACCTCCAGGGAAGGGATCGAACTCAATTGAGCAGCCAGTGTAGTACTCCAACCTCTGTGTCGCTAGGGAGGACCTGTCTTGGAATTTCTTATGTGTTGAGATTACTGTAGGTGTCTCTTGATAAATTAATGAATACATGCTATGTTTTGGAAAATACCTGAAGATAGGAACCAGTTGCCAGGAAAACAAACATGAAGCTGAAACTGTGCAAGGTCTGGGGGAAGTCAAAATGTCACAGGTGGTGGGTTCTTACCTTTGCACTTTCATCTCAGGCTCAGGGTTCAACAACAGGGTTTATTTACAAGAGACAAGGGGAAAAAATAAAGAGTTAGAGGCCAGAGTCAGCAGCAACAGTTCCAAGATCTCAAATATCTCTGCAGAGAAGGTGCCACAGCATCAGCAACAGCAATCCAGAGGCTGGGCCAGGCCAGGCAGCACAGGACACCAGACAGCACCAAAGGCAATAGCATCATGCAGTAGCAGGCCAGACATGACAGATTATATTCTGGTCATAGAGCCAACAGCAAATAGCTCTTTTTAGGCACACCTAGCACAAGCTCAATGTATCACTCAGCAGGCAATGTGAGAGGTAGAGCCAGAGGTCAGGTCTACGAAGGCATGATGTCAGATGACAGGAATGTTACAGCTTTATAAAAGTCTTCCCAGAAGAGAGTCCAGATGAATCTAACTTCTCCAGCTGTATCTTCAAGTTATTCATCAAGTCCTCTTCAACTTCCCTCAAGCTGGCAGGAGCCTGAATTATTTACTCTCCATGATGCCTGCCTTTCAAACCTGATCAGTCCTTTATAGTTGATTGGCACCCATGGCAGTTCCAATCAGATTGGTCCATTTACAGTCCCGACTATTTGCAAACCTGAGCACTAGGAAAATGAGAGGGAGAAGGGGTAGAAACTGTACCATTGGACTTTATAATTGACAAGGTGGTCTTCATAACTGAACAATAGGAGCCAGGTGGAGGCAGTGAGGGTGCTCAAACCCAGCTTTTGATTGGTGCTTGTCAAGCTCCAATCAAATTAATCCATTTTCTAACCCATTTCCAATATCTTAACATAAAAAGGAAAAGCCCAGCCACTGTCCAGGTTGGACCTGCACCGAGGTCAGGGCAGGCTTCTAGGCTGGAAGTTCATAAGGACCAGAAGGAGTCCGCCTCAGTGGGGCCAGAGGCAAACAACACCTGACACCCCTCAATGCAACTGAATTTAATAATGCAAGGGGCCCTGCTTCAGAGAAAGGTAGACACTTTCAGTCCTACACCTTGATTTCTAGGGAGGGAGAGAGTTAGGAAAGTAATTGAATTGTCAATAGCCACTAAGTTTATCAATCATGCTAAAGGAATGAAGGGACATAGAAGTTGCAAGCTTTTTTCCATACCTTGTTTTATGCTTCTCCACTATCTGGCCATTCCTGAATAATAGTCTTTATTAAAAGATATCAGTGAGATAGTGAGCAGATAATTTCATGAGTTCTGTGAGCTGCTCTAACAAATTAATCATACCTGAGAAAGAGCTCCTCGGAAATTGATTTTTAGGCAATTTGTCAGAGGCACAAGATACAGCTTTAGTTTGCAACTGTTATCTGAAGTGGAGGGTGGTAGTGGAAGACTCCTTTATCTGTGGAATCTGATTCACTTAAAAGGTAAATAATGTCAGAATTGAGCTCAATTAAGTTGAATTTGTGGATATCCTATTGGTGTCCAAGATTTCCTTACTGATGTTTGTAGTTTTCCAACCGAGATTCACATTGGAATTGGATACAGAAACCCTAAACAGATAATTAAAAAGGGACCCACTGGTTGAAAGTTTTTGCAGAAGGAATCCAGGCTCCTTGGAAAGTATGAAGTTGAAGGTTGTTTCAGCATCAGATTTAATTCTTTTTCTCAAACATGAAGTTCTAAAGATCATATATTTTGATACTGTTTGTTTTAAAACTGCCCAAAAGTAACTAGGTCAAAATGTTGTCATCATTTTTTCATGATAGATGTGGAAGACACACAAAAAGAGCCATTAAACTCAAAAGCGGTCTTGCTGCTCTAAACATTATAGCACTATCTCCCAAAGAGGGTCATGAACCATCCCAGTGGCATGAAAAACGTGCTGAACAGACATCTACAACCATCTACAGCCACCCTTCGAAAGAATTTGTAGATTTGCACTGTGATAACCATGGCAGCCTTCAGTCATTAGTAGAGTAAATGGTCCTCTAATAAGAACTATGCCTAAGCCATTGTAAGTTAGTAAGATACTGGGGCCAGGAATTGAGATGTTGAAGGATGTTTCATGAGTATTAATGATGCATACCTCTTCTGAAAATAGCTTCTAGAACCACCTTCCTTTGCCCCGACTCCCGAGAAGTGTTAGTAAGTCAGTTGTCTGAATTTAGCAATAGAAAGTAAAAAAAAAACAGATATTGTGCCTGCAACTCCAGAGGCCACTGGGATCATACTCAAGAAGTTCAAAGTATCCAAAGCAGTCTAAATTAAAAGGAAACCACACTAGACATACTCTAATAAAATGACAGAATAGTTAAGATAAAGAGAACATTTTAAAAGTAGCTGGGAGAGGAAAAGGGAAAGATGACTTCAAAGACAGAAACTTTCTGTCAACCAGCTGTTGACCATTCAGCAAAAATAAGGGAAACCAAAAGATGTACAATAGTATTTCATTGTGCTCATGAAAATGAGTAGCTGCCCGGAATATTATCCCAGTGATTATATCTTTTAAGATATTTGTACACCACATGTCTGATAAGTGATTAACTTTCAATATATATAAAGAAATCTTAATACTCTGCTCCTCCGGGTTGCAGCAAGCCACCTCTCCTTCCCCGCACAACGCCACCTTGGAACACCGGGGTGAAGAGGAAGTAAAGGGACTGGGCCCGTGGCCTCCTGGTCACTGGGGCCTTTAGTTCTGGAACAGTGGACGCTGTTGCCATCAATAACCCCTCATTGACCTCAGCTACACATATCCCAGTGTGATTTTATCTAGGAGCGAGATCCCACCAGCGTCAAATGGGGTGATGCTGGTGCGAAATAAGTTGTGGGGGCCACTGATGTCTTCACTACCCTGCAGAAGGTCAGGGCTCACTTGAAGGGGGGCCAGGGGGTCATCATCTCTGCCCCTTCTGGCGATGCCCAGTGTTTGTGATGGATGAGAATTAGGACCGACCCATCAAGATCAGCAGCACCTCCTGCACCCCCGCTACTTGGCCAAGTTTGCCCAGGACAGCGCTGGCATCGTGGAGGGACTCGTGACCACAGTCTGCGCCATCACTGCCCCCGAAAGACCACGGACGGCCCCTCTGGGCAGCTGCGGTGCTGCCCAAGGGGCTGCCCGGGACATCAACCCCGATTCTACTGGGGCCGCCAAAGTGGTGGGCAAGGTCACCCCTCAGCTAAGTAGGGATCTAGATGGCATGGCCTTTATGTCACCCCCCGCCCCCAAATTGTCAGTTGTGCATCCAATCTGCCTCCTGGAGAAAGCCTCCAGATACGATGACGTCAAGAGGGTGGTGAAGCAGGAGTCACAGACCCCCCTCAAGGGCACTCTGGTGACTCTGAGGAACAAGTTTTGTCCTGTGATTTTAGCAGTGAAACCCATGCTTCCCCTTTTAATATTGTAGCCGGCATTACCCTCAAGGAGCACTTTGTCAAGCTCATTGAATTTGGCTACAGCAAGGCGGTATACCTCATGGGCCATATGGTCCCCAAGAAATAAAAGCCCCAGGGCCACCAGCAAGGCGGTTTTAGAGAGTCTTGTCGTACCAAATACCATCAATAAAGTACACTGCACCCCCCCAAATAAAAATAAAATAAAATAAATAAACAGAAGAAAATAACAGAAACAGAATATATAGCCATGAATTATATTTTTAACTTCAATTATCTTTATTGCTTGTATTATGCTCACTTTATGCAACTTTATTATTTAATTATTATAGAAATAATTCTTATACCATATGAGTTATCAGGTATTCCAGACTATAATACAGATTGGATTCTACTAATTATGTAGAACTTGAAAAGCCTGAACATCAAATCACATGCAACAATGTAAGTTTGGGCCAAGTCTTTCTCTATTCTCTACCTCTTGCTAATAGTAACTAATGTGTATTCTTGGATTAGTCCCATTCACATCATGAAATGAGTGCAAACTACTAAAAATACTGTGGGGTATTGCACTGTTAATTTTAGCAATAAGAGATACAAGCATAAGCAAATAACAGAAGCTCATAAACTTTCCTTCACACTTGAGTAAAATTTTGAAAAGTATAAGAAAATTTAGTAATCTTAATATAAATAATGTCTAATTAATACTGTAATAGGCCATATTTCAAATTATATGAAGGAATTCTACTTTGTTATTTAACAAAAATGTGTGTAATTCCAAACAAAAAGACTCAAAGCAGGAACGCTCAGCATTCTTTCTGGAAGTCAATACACACACACACACACACACATCCCCCATATGTATATACAAATATATCACAATATACAGCTAAAGTTTGTTAGAATATTTTTGTTTAGGATGGTACCTTGAGATGAGAATTAAACTCATTTTTTCTAAAATTTAATAACAAGAATCTTTTTAAAAGTCAATTTAATGAAGTCTTATAGAGAAAAAGTACTATGTGTGGTATGGTGGTGACAGAGAGAGACAGTGAGCGCAGGGCTCATCGCTGATGAAAATTTCAAAAGAAAAAATGTAAGGAACATCTCAGATTCATGAGATGATGAAGGTTATCTCTCAAATAACATTCTAAAGGCAGATATGGAGGCTGAGAATTCAAACTTGGAGTTTTTAGAATATGTGTCTTTTCACTCAGTGCCACCCCCCCCCCCCAAATCAGACTGTCACCAGTGGTCTGTTAAAGGTAGATGTATGTGTGTGTGTTTAAGTATGGGTGGTAATTCCATTTATGTTGGCATTTATAATAATCAATGAAGTTGTACATTTGTGTGTGCATGTATACATACATAGCTACACACATTTAAAAATAACACTTTTTAGGGCCCTTTCTGGTGGTGCAGTGGGTTAAAGCACAGCGCTAAGAAGCTAAAGCCACTTCAGTATGAGTTTGATCCCCGCCCCGGAGGTGACCCACATGGCACAGCAGACCTCTCCTGACCCGCCCGCTGCTCCCCACAGCAGTGTACTTTATCAGTCTGCCTGTTCTGCTCCCCGCTCTGTCTCTGGTGAATCCTCTCATTGCCCCTGTACGCCAGTTCTGTATGTATAAATAAATAAATCTTTAAAAAACACTTTTTAAAAAATGAAAGGCCTACAAGAACTGAGGATATTTTGCAGATGCTGGGACAGATAAAAGAAGGTAATTTGCAGATGTTGGGATAGATAAAAGAAGTAAGTGTACAAAAAGGAGATGGAGAGGAAGCATTTCCTTGGTGTACATGGTGGAGAGAAGGAGCATCCAGAGCTGTGATGCAGAGCATGGTCCATGGAGAGCAGCTCAGGTGGGCACAGCACAGCAAGATCTGGGGAATGAGTGGTCTTCAGGCCAGGGGCATTGACATTTAATCACAACACAAAGGAGCTAAGACTTCAGTGGCAGTACTGAATTTGAATAGGATAGTGACTAATGTGAAATAATGAGAAAGTATTTGGGTAAGTTTACTTATTCTTGAAGGGTATTCTAAAACAGCTCTTGACCAAGGCCCTAAAATAAGCACATGACTAATATTCACCAATTTTCAAGTGGACTCTGGCATTTGGCACTAGAGAGTGGAAAAAGGAGAGATAAATTTCCGCGGATCTGAAAAGAGCAAATCTATGAAATAACAGTATCTAGTTTTGTGGCTATATTAAATAAAAAGGGGAAGTAGAAATAAGGACCTTCAAAAGACCCACACAACCAGCATCAAGAAAATATTTTGTTGAGGCCTCCCTGGTGGTGCACAGTCTCAGCACTATGAACCTATACCCAACTACTTTAGTACAAGTTCAATCCCCAGCCAGGGAGCTGACCCACAAAGTGTGGCAGACCTTTCCTGTCTTACCCACTGCTCCCCTCAGCAGTATATTTCAGTCAGTGAGCCTGTTCTGCTCCCCACTCTGTCTCTGGTGAATCCTCTCACCCCCTGCACCTCTGGCCTGAACCACAGTTCTTGTATGCATAAATAAATAGATATTCTTTTAAGAAAATATTTTGTTATTTCATAAGTGAATTATAAATTATAACAGGTGGTCCCCAGAAAAAGGGGGGGATTCCAGTTTCCCTGCACCACCCAAGGGAGGGTGGAGCTGACCAGGGAGGAGAAGAAGCTGGAGAGGGGACTAGGGAAGGAAGGAAGCGGGAGGGAGAGCACGAAAGAGACCTGGAGGAACCACATGGAGCATAGAGAGACATGTGAAGAAGCTGCACTTGCTTCTTGGTCCTGGACTGGTTGAAACAGATGTGGGTGAGAGACCCATGGGGAGGCTAGTAATGACAGCTTTGATTCTGATTTTGATTTTGCTCTTTTCTTCCCAGATTTGTCTGGCTATCTATTCCTGGCCCTTTCCTATTGGTCCCCACTGGAAGGTGCTTTAAACTTGTGACAGTCTTTTGGGTTTTGCTTTAGGTCAATCCTGCTTAACTGGACATTTACCCATGAGAGGATGAGTAACTTCTGTGCTTGTTTTGGAAACTATATTCTTCCCCCTTTTGTTTATATTAATAAAGTTCCTCTCCATTGATGGTCTTATACAGAGTATGTTTTGTCTTGATGGGGCAGATGGCAGACCTTATTTAGAATGGGCATGTTTAGGGGTTCCGGGTGCCCTTCTTCCTTCCCTGTAACAGAATGAGGAATTTCAGACACCATCCAAGCATGTCCTGGGGAACAGTAAATCCTTGCTCACTAGTCAGTTCATCTTCACATTTTCTGGAAACAAAACTATTTTTCCACATTAAAAAAAAAAAAGTTGAACCCACATTGTGGCAACAGCTGGTGGCAATTTGCTGAAAAAAGAATTTTGTCAAAGGAATTGCTCCTGTTTCACGCATTTCCAAATCAAATATTCTCACAGAAAAAGAATATTCTCAATATCTATCTCTCACATCTTTATGTTGCTACAATATTTACCATTCACCATCCAGCAAATTTTAACTGAGAGCTCATGTACACATGTCTACAATCTATTTGGGGATATTCAAACACTAAAAGTTTATTGAGAGCTTCCTGTGCACACAGAATTCTTCTGACGCTGGATATACAGAGATAAATATAATACATAGATACACACGTATAGGTATAAATATAGATATAGATAAATCCATCAAAGCACAAAATGTTATTATTAATATTCACCATGAACTAAATGGCTAAAATTAAGCACAAAAATAATTTTCAGCAAAAATGAATAATTTGTATAGATGTATATTCTAGAGGAAATGAAACTTAGAACATACAGGGTGTGTTTATATTTCAGTTGGTTGGGAGACAAGAACTATAGTGATAAATGTGCAGTGGAAGGAATGGTCAGAGGTGGTAGGTGGTAGAGAGGAACTCTGTTTGATAAGAAGTGAAATTTCTCCTTAACTAATGTTGGGAGATCAAAGTGAGTGTGCAGACTTTTATATGCTAAGAAAAACATAGAAAAAATGTTAAAAGGCTACATCTTTTATAGAGATGGGACCAGTTGCAGAAAAATAGTAATGAGAAAAACCTTTCAATATCCCAGGTTAGTTATGAGGAATTGGGGTAGAGATTAGTATTATGAAAAATGAGATTGGACTATAGGAATACCATGCATATTTTAGGTTACCATACACACATTAAAATTGGTAGTTGATGAATATGAGAGGAAAAAGGAATACATTTTCTTTCCTTTTGGAGGTAGCACCCAAAGGATCAACCTCACATTGGTCTGGATGTTGGTTCTTTCCTTGTGGGTGAAACACTTCGGAGATAAAGGAGGGAAAACATAGAGAGGGGGGAAAGAGAGGAAGAGGAAAAGAGAAAGGAGGAGTAGAGAGGAGGAAGAGAAGGGGAGGGAGAGGAGAGAAAGAAGGATTTACTGGAAATCCCCAATCTCAAATAACTGTCTTGTGCTGTTTTTTTTTGTTTGTTTGTTTGTTTTTGCCTCTAACCAATGGGAATAAAGAATGAGGCTGCATCACTAATATCTAGCAGATACATCTGCCCAGAAGGACTTATCTGTAGTCTTGGATAGAAGTTGGGGCTTACACAGGATGACTAAGATGTTGATAAAAAAGAAAAAGTCTGAAAGCTTTCCTTCAGTGTAACAAGTTAGAATCTGATTTGGTGGCTAGTGAAGACTGTTTACAGAGTAAAATAAAACCTGGAGTGAGTGAGGATTGGAGGAGCTAAGCATTTAGAATAATGGAGACATAAAGCTTGATTGTTCACATCTATGTTTGAAGTCTCTAGCTATGATTAAAAAGTTAACTATGGTTAAAATGTACAAACAAAAAACTATGATGCTGGAATCTCCCTCCACTGTTGTCATAAAGGAAATGAAGACTGTGAAAGATTTCTGTTATTCCAGACACTGAATGATGTGCACAGATTCACACTCTACTTTCAGTGAACTGCTATATCCTGAAAAATGCTGATCACTAGTGGTGCTCAGTAATATTTATTAATGGGATCTGGCCAAAATATTCAATACTTTTCACTTTAACACCTTATACAAGGTGTTTTATAGAGAGCAACAAACAGATCATTTCATTCATATATAGAATATTAAGAAACAAAACAAAGGAATAGACAAAACTAAACCAAAACAAAACCTAGAAATCTGATCATAGAATTGAATCTACCAAAGTAGAAGGGGTAGACAGAAAAGGAGGAGAGGATTTTGTGTGCTTTAGTATGAACATATATCTCTAAGTCATATACAGTGTTGTAAAATACATTTACCTTACTAAAAACATGAATTTAATTAAAGAAGAAAAATAAATGACTGATAGTTACAAACATAACATTTAACTGCAACAGCAGGGAATGACTGGACACAGCTAGCGAGTGTCACGTGATGTCCTAGGAAAACTCCTCAGAAGGACCTTCAACAAGCAGGTAACATTGAGGCTAAAAGCCTGTCACAAGCTGGGCTCCCTTGTCTGTGGTCAGGTAAAAGAAATAAGAAGGATGGAAGACCACTCCCTCAGGTATTTTGGAAATTGCTGAGGAAAAGGGATGATTAAAATTGAGAAACAAGGTGGCCTTTGGGAAGATGATGAACTGAAACACATGCAAAGAATCAAAATCAACTGTAGATAGGTTAGGCGTCAGGTATGAAGAGCACCAAGACTAGGGAGGTTACAGTAAGATGAGAGAGTTGGAATTCCTGAATACCAATAAGTGTGTCTTCACACTTACAGGGGGTACTAGTATTGGGTGTGTTGCAATAAAAAAAAAAAAGAGCTTCTTAGAGATTCTTAGATTGTCCTTTTCTTTTTTCAGGAGTAACATTGAAAGAATCGATCCTAGAGCCCCAGTTTGCTTATCCGGGGTCCCCAAACTCTCTTTAGGACAAAATTGGTCAATCTTCTAAACAAAAGCACTTTATGAAAAATCCCATTAGTTACATTTTTTTCTTCCTATATAACCAGTAGATAAAGTAGCATCACTTGTCTTCACCAAGCAATGTGACTTCTAGCATTAGTCTGGCTTTAAGATCTTGTGAGAAAGTGGAGAAGAGGCAGGTGACTTATGTGGTGAGGAGATTTAATACCTGAAATTCATAGGCAGGTATAGGGTAAGATTATGTAGATTGCTAAGAAGTGTCCCCTGCAGTCTGTCAAACATAATTAAAATGAGTATAGAGTGTCATAATCTGGACACTTGTTCCTTGGAAAGACCCTGGCCAGGGCTAAATGGAAATAACATTACTATGATGTTAGTTTGTCATTACTAGTAGTGGGAGAAGACTGGATCAACAGAAATTTAGAGTTTTCTCTCCATCTGCTGGTCATCATGAGAAAATGCAGTGATGATGATGGAAATGAAACCATAGTTCTAAGCCCTGACTAGGTGCTTTTCATTATCTCATGTAATTATAATTATAACTTCAAAAAAATAAAACGATATCACTTTTGGAAGTGATAGTGGGAATTATATACTGAATTCAACAAGAAATAAAATCTCTGGGGAATATAAGTAAAAACACATATTGGTGCTACAACGTATGAAGAATTCTGCATGGTGCTGGCACTGCAAGGCTGAGTGGTGTCTGTTGGTCTTGTTTCCTGTGCATGCAGGGTGTACATAGTTTCTCAATAATACACTGCAATCAGGGCTACAATAGATTTGTTTATAATGTACAGTAAAAGCATAAATTGGTGAAACCATGAGTTTTCAAAAGTAGACAAAACAATTTAAATGCTTTATAAATCTGTAAGCTCCTTAAAAATAAATATTAGCATTCTCTGTGAATGTTGGTGGTAAAACTCATAAAAAGGGGAAAGGAAGAGTGTTTCAGGTTAGGGAGTAGAAGGGGCAAAAAAAAGTATATACAGGGACAAGAAAGGATGCCAGATGCAGGCAGGGAGAAGAGTGTTACCAAGGCTGATGTGAGTGACCAGCAGCTCTGAGTGAACAGGAGGAGATCTAGAGTGAAACCACCCAACAAAGCAAAGGATTATGCAGCTGCAAGAAGAAAGAGAAATGGACTTGCCAGTCATTTTGGTGATTCCAGTGTAGTTATAAGATTAGGAAGTGACAGAAAAGAGGATTTGGATTTATTAAGTGCTAAAATTCTTGCTATTGTGCTATCAAATATCATGTAATGAAAGGGATGAATCCTTTCAAAGGAATGGATTTTCTCTCCTCAGAAAGAGAGCCCCCAAAGCCAAAATCTGCTCCACTAGTTAACATGGATTCTCATTCCTTCTTTTTGGGAAAACATTCCGCTTGTTACACTAAGGCACTTTAAGAAAGAAAGGCATGGAAGTCCCCAGCCTTTTGTTGAGGTTTCTCTTTAACCAATAGGGAGAGGAAGTGAAGCAGCATCACTCCTCTCCAGCAGATGTAGCTAAGGAGGACTGCTCGGGATGTGTCTTGGAGAGAAGATGGAGAAGGGGCCCTGAGCAGGTGATATGAGAAATGCCTGGCCACCTAATTTCACGGAAAGAGATGTGTCATGTGGAGAGTCATGAATTAAGGCATAGATGTGGAAAAACACTATTGGATTAGCTTGCACCAGAAGTGGCCAGGGTGTGCAGTCATTACTGAGCTTATAGTCTATGCCACACTGCCACTGTGGCCCACTCTGGCTTCAAGTGGTCAGGTCTTGCCACTGAGGCAAAAAGTGAACATATCAAGAATAACAGTACCTACCAAAATAAGTTCTCTCAGTTGTGCCAGATAGGATGCATTTCTGAACTAAAATCCAACTAAAGAAGACCTGAAAAAGGAAATCTATCCTTGCCATATAACCACAACACATGTCTTGGATAATATGGTCACCATGAAACTGAATACATATTGTCTTAACTTCAAAAAAATAAAAGCAATTGTATAAAATAATATACATATAATGCTTGTGGGGGCCTGTAATATTTGAAAATACATATGTAGTATATTTGTCAATAACAGCACAAAGGAGATTAGTAGGAGCAAAGTTGCAATGGGTCAAGGAAATGATGAAAGATGATAAAATAATGACTATAAAAATGTATTGTTAGATTTGTAGCATTAGATATAATACATATAACAATATTATCACATAAAGGGAGAAAATGAATAGAACTTTGCAAAGGGACATTTCTCAGTATTGCTAGGATAAGTTAGCATAACATTGCAACTGATTCTTTTATGCATATGGTAAACCCTAGAAAAACCATTAATATATAATTAAATTAAAATGCTACAATAGAAATATTCACTCATTGTCAAAGTATAGTAAAAGTGTAACAGAGAAGCAAAAAAGATGAGACACAGAAAGCAAAATTTAAATTGGTAATTTAACTAATTGTAACTCCAACTTTATAAAAATAACAGTAAATATGAATGTATTAAATATTCCATCAAAAAATAAAAATTATCAGATCATAAAAATGATCCAACTGTATATTGCTTATGACAGATGTATATTACAAAGACACAAGTAACTTGAAAGTAAAAGAGTGGTAAAAAGGATCTCATGCAAGTAGCAATAACACAAAAAGTGAAATCACTATACTAATAGATAAAATAGACTTTAAACTTTAAAAGAAATATATCTTGTCAAAGACAGAGAGGATAATTTTATAAAGATGAAAACATCACTGCTAAGAATATCAGTTATAAATGTTTATCAATCTAGCAACAGAACACCAAAAAATATGAATTAAAAATGGTTGGAAATGAAGAGAGAAATAGATAATCCAAAAACAATAATTGACATCTTCAATACTCCACTTATAGAAGTAGATAGAACAACCATACAAAACATGGGTAGGAATAGAAGACATTAACACTCAACAAGACTTAACAAACATCTATCGAACATTCTGACCAACAAAAACAAAAGGTACATTCTTCTGAAAAGCTCGTTCACTGGAATAGAACATGTAGTAGGAAACAAAACAAACTTTTAAAAGTTTAAACAGATAGAAATATTACAAAATATGTTTTTCACACCCTGTAATAAAGTAAATGAAAATCAATTGTAATAAAGTAAATGAAAATCAATGAACAACTATAAATCAGAGCTATTTTATGAGCGTGGAGAGGGGAATCGGATCAAAACTGAGGAGGGAAGAGTGGACAGGACTATGGTGACGGCACATGGGTGAATTGGTGGTGGGAAGTTTGTGGGGATTACAACTGAGATAAAAAAATGCACAAAATGAAGAATGATATGAATGAATGAATGCATGAATGAGTGAAAATAGGGAGGAAAAAACACAAGGGACTATGGTGATTTTTAGTACTGCTGATTTACAATAGAGTTTGAAGTTAGGTGTGTGGATGAATTGATGATGGGAGTTCTACACCTGAGAGAAGAAAGCAAACACTGTACAAAATGAGCAATGATGTAGAATATAAACAAACAAAAAAACAAAAAAAAATTAAAAATAAATAAATAAAAATTTGTAATATACTCTTGGCAATACTTCTCTAAGAAAGAGATGTAATTGTTTAATTAAAAGTTAATCTCGGGACTTCCGGAAGATGGCGGCAGAGTAAGGACGCCGAGATCACCACGTCCAAGCCTGCATAGGAATTGAGGACCGAAAACGGACTATAGACTCACTTACTACAAGTTTTAACCCAAACGAAAACACTCTGGACTCACTAGAAGGTAGATAACTGCGAGGGAATCGGCGATTGG
>NW_004567197.1:54036-55492 GCF_000260355.1 Condylura cristata | reverse complement strand
GTGGTGGCACAGGGGTGATCTGGTGATGGGAAACCCGCGGGGATTACAATCGAGATGGCAAGAAAAAATGTGCAAAATGATGTAAAAATAAACTTTGTAATAAAAAAAATAAGATAATAAAGAGGAAAAAAATCAAAAAAAAAAGTTAATCTCGGGCCCTCCCTGGTTAAAGCACAGCACTAAGAGCTAAAGCCTCTTCAACTTGAGTTCAATCCCTGCCCCAGAGGTGATCCACAAAGCACTGTAGACCTCTTCTGACGCACCCACTGCTCCCCTCAGCAGTGTACTTCATCAGTCAGTCTGTTTTGCTCCCCCACTCTGTCTCTGGTGAAACCTCTCACCGAACCTGTGTCTCTGGCCTGTACCCAAGTTCTGTATGCATTAATAAATAAATCCTTTTTTAAAAAGTTAATCTCCATTTCTAAATAAACAAAAGCAATATTTTTGTTTCTTTCATATATATGTGGAATATGAATTGAACAATATATAATCAGAGAACAGGAGAATGGGGGGAAGGAGACTGTTCAAAGAGTACAATATTTAATTTACATGAGATGAATAAGTTCTGAAGATTTAATATATTGCATAAAGTGGGAAAATAGTTTTAATAAGCATAATAGAAAACTGAGGTTGTAAAAACTAAAACTGAATACCATGAGCATTTCTATCTATATGTATCTATTTTAACATTTATAAAAATAAGAAGACTCTGAATTCATTGGAAGGATTGGCACTAGATTATGAAAAGGAAGCACAGCAAATCAACACACATGTGAAAAGATCCCCAACCATACGCTACTGGTAAGTGTGTGAATTTATATGTAATATCTAGTAGAGCTGTAAATACAAATACAATGCTAGGTAAATGTTCTAAAATAACATCAAATATGTGGTCCAGTACTCAAGATCAAGGATGTTCAGAGAAGTATACATTATAATTGTAAATGAAAAAAAGTAAAATAGTAATAACCAGAATTCTATCATAAGATTTTCAGAAACATTCTCAGGATCTCTTCATCATTTACCAGGGATGCACAGTCTTGCTGTGCAGGAAATATTCAGATCAAGTTACTCAGACTAGGGAGTGAAATCAGTGCTTTTTACTGAATTGCTTGACACAACACAATGCAGTTGATCTCCCATGACCAACCTCACAAAGCTAGTAACATCCTTCACATTCCCCAAGGGCATAGTAAGGACTCCCATACTAAGGAATTCAAAACTCTAAACAATTGGTAGAGAAATTTATCTATCGCCAAGGTGATCTTTTGATGTACAAACTGTCCAGTTGATAGAAAGAGAATAGAGAGCTTCTGTTAATGCCCAGGTGTCAGAATTCCTTGTCTTAAATTTCAATTTACGGCCCTCCCTGGTGGCGCAGCGGGTTAAAGCACAGCACTGAGAATTTGAAGCCACTTCCGTATGAGTTCGATTCCCGCCTGCCGCCTGCCCCGGA
>NW_004567197.1:34905-53936 GCF_000260355.1 Condylura cristata | reverse complement strand
CTCTCTGTCTCTGGTGAAGCCTCTCACCGCCCCTGAGCCTCTGGCCTGTACCCCAGTTCTGTATGAATAAATAAATCTTTAAAAAAAAAAAAATTTCAATTTACACAGTGAAAATATACTGGAAGAAAAGAGATTATAAATTTGCAAGTTTATCAGATGATATCTCAGAGTGAGAAAATACAATTCTAATAGAGAAAATCCAACAAAGCTAAAATAGAACATTTCATGGTAACAATTGCCTAGTTATAAACTCCTTGATATTGCATAAATCTTTATTCAGCACTAGCAAAGAACAGGCATGTGAACGGATGATGAAATACATTATCTGTCATTGGTAATTTTGTGTGCAATGCATGACTCACCCTCTACTGGAGTTACCACTACACATTGTTCTTGGGTCAATACAGTATAAACCATTTGATCAACTATCACTTTTCAAGAAATCTGATTTATCAGATTTACTTATTGGATGGGATGGAAAGAAGGATTTTACCTAACTTTTCCCAGCTCCTGAAGATTCACTGTCTCAGAAAATATACCTGTGTTCTTACTGATGATCCACCCTATGTACAGGGCTCCAGAAATGGCCTCCACTAGGGGGGCTCTTTTGTTGCCTAAATTCTAAACTGGCTGTCAACATGGTTTGAATCTTTATTCAAGTACAAGCTCTACAAATCTAGCTATTGGTTGATACAGTCCTCACCACTTAAGTCCAGTCTCTTTCAAGTAGTAAGTTAGGGACCCTAACTCTTACTAGCCCAGAGCTGAACACACCAAACAATTTCCCTTTTTTTTTTTTTTTTTTTATATTTATTCGTACAGAACTGGACTGGGGTACAGGCCAGAGGCTCACTGGTGTGAGGAGGTATCTCATTATAGGTGTGATTTTTTTTTTCTTTTTTTTTTTTTTTTTTTTGGTAGGGGTTTCCTAAATACTATTTTTTTTTCTTTTTGCAAAATATCTACAATGTAATTACTAATGTGATAGATTCATACTATACCCAGGAAGTGTTCTACAAAATATAATATCTTTTTTTTAAGATTTATTTATTCATTCATACAGAACTGGGGTACAGGCCGCAGATGCGGAAGATTAGAAGATTCACCAGGGAGAGAGTGGGGAGCAGAACAGGCAGATCCACGAAGTACACTACTGAGGGATGCAGCAGGCAGGTCAGGAGAGGTCTGCCACGCCATGTGGTCACCTCCGGGGCAGGCGGGAATCGAACTCATGCGGAAGTGGCTTAAGCTTCTCAGTGCTGTGCTTTAACCCGCTGCACCACCAGGGAGGGCCAAAAATATAATATCTTATTGTAAATTGCCTTCACAATTTAGAGTTAACTACACTCTTAATATCCCCATAGTTTGTTCTTTCATCTTCCACATCTTGTGTGAATATTGTTGGAGGATTAGCCAGAAGCTAAATTGCTATCTCAAATTCACATTGAAAATCTTAGAAATAAATAACCCATTTGAAATGTGTGAGAAGGGGGAGCTGTTTGGGAAGAGGAAGTGATTGTTAGACCAGAGCTGTGGTTGAAGAGGAAGGAGGATGACAGATCTTTGCATAAACCACGTGTACATGAAACCATGATATGTCAAGAAAAATTTTAATTGCAGCTAGTAAGGAGAAGGAGGGAAGTCAACGTCATTTGTCTCTGGCAGACAAAATCATCAAGAAGGCAAACCCCAAGTTGTGTAGCAGGCAGGGATGGAGGCAGTGAAATCCCACTAGCACCTCAGCTTAATGAAATTTGTATATATAATATCTGTGTATGGAAAAATGTGTAGGATTTCCGAAGCTGCCTGCCTGCACTGTGTCAATTCTCCCCACTTCTCTCTTTCCTTCAAGCTTTCATGGTCCCTCTGGGATCATGGCCACATAGTTTCCAATTTTAGTGGAACGCTCAAGCTCATTTTTTCAGTCCTTTTACATAACTTTAGTCATTTCCACTTTTCATTTTCCTCCAAGATATTATTTTCTTAGCCATTCATCTCACAGAGCTGAAGCAATGACCATGTTGTTGTATATCAAAGATAAAGAAGAAAGATATAAACACTCCAAAACCTGATGAGCCTTAAATTTTGAACCCATGAGCTCTGAGGTAACCAACTGAGCAGAAATAGAAAATCATTGCTGACATTCACACTCTTCCAAGAAAAAGAACTTTCAGAATAAATGTCCAGTACAGAAATTTAATAAGTGTCTCAGCTCAGGAACATTTCTTTAATTTTTGATGAAGCTGGAAAATTCTGTTGCCTCCATGAGTTTGAACTGCAAGATTTCTAAATAAGGCTGACAATAAAATTTCAGATTCCTCCACTGATCATAAATGTTCCAAAGTGTGTCATCTCTTTAATAACTGGCAGCTAAAGTATACTACACCAGAACTGGCCAGGAGTGTTCATCTAGGCATGCATATTACATCAGTCAAGCACTGTCAAATATGAGAAGCAAAGAGAGGAGGAAGTACTTGCCCCATAAGAAGTCTGCCAAGGGGCTTTAGTATTCTGCAAAATGCAACCCTCCACCTCAGGGCTTGCCCCAGAGAAACACTGCCAGGTGTTTGAAAGTGTATGTGGCCAAACTCCACTGCCATTTCTTCTGCAGAAGAATTGATTGGGTGGTTTAGCAAATGTTCCAGAGCCTCTGAGGAACACTGTGGTATAAATGCCCTCTGGGCCATGGTGTAGCATATTTGCTCCTATGGGACATCATTCTGAGGTTAGACTGCCTGAGTTTGAATTCTGACTCAACCTTTATTAATGGTAAAGCTCTGAGCAAGTATCCAACTCCTCCATGCTACAATATCTTCACTAGTAAAATGGAGAAGGGAAATAATATTAGGCTGATCTCAGGGTATATGAAGATTAAGTCAGTTAATGTGATAGCACTTAGAACTGAGTGTTTGACATACACTAAGTATACAACAAACATCATGTTTTATCAGTATTATTGTTGTGTTTGCTATCATTATCATCATGGCTGGGGGATAACTTCATTTTCTCAACAGCCTGATAAGGACCCAATATATCTCCATTGTTTCTACTGCCTTTTTGAAGGTTTTCTAACTAATTATTCAATTTTCCTAACCAGTATAATATGTCGTTATCTATTTTTTCTCTTAATTTCATAAGGTTACCTTTCTCCAAAAAAAAAAATCTAGATCACTTGCATCTTCGAATGTATTGTTCTAAAAGTGATTTTTTATTTCCTTTGTTATTTTAATATCTAGAGAGCAAACAGGAATGTTCTTTTCTCCTAATTTTTGGAATTTGAGTCTTTCAATATTTTTTGTTCATGTGACTAAAGGATATCATGTTTTTTCTACTTCTTGCCCATGATTTTATAATTTCTACGCTTATCATTATTATCTTCCTTCCACTTGCTATGAATTCAATTTGTTCTTTTTTTCCTTAGTGAGAATCTCAGCTGGAAGTTTATTACCCTTCTTTTTTTTCTAGTAGAGGAATGCTACAAGTTTTCCTCTCAGCATCATTTTAGTCACATAATTCAAAGTTGTATATATTTAGCCTTAAATTTTCTTCCAGTTTAAAATATTTTCTAATCTCCCTTGCATTTTTCACTTTGAGCAGTGGGTTATTAAAAATTCTGTTCTTTAAAATGAAATATTAAGGCCTTTTCCACATATTTTCCTTCAAATGATTGTTAATTTAATTCCTCTTCCAGGAAAAAATATATATATACTCTTTATAATTTAAGTATTTGAAATTTTAGTTTTGTTTTATGGTACAGAATATGATCTATGTTGGCAAATATTCTATATGTACTTAGAAAAAAGTGTGTGTAGTGTTGTCATTGGGTGGAGTATCCTATAAATATGACTTAATAAGTTCATCGGTGGTGTTATTCAAACATCTGTATCTTTTTTTAACTATTTTTATTTTTTTACATCATTCTTCATTTTGTCCATTTTTTCATCTCAGTTGTAATCCCTGTGAACTTCCCACACCTGAGAAGAAAACCAACCACCACTGAACACAGGAAATAGCATCTTTCTTCAGGCAGTTAGTTCTACCACCTGATTCAGATTAATTAAGGGTTTTATTTTAACTCAGCTAGCTTTTATTTGTTATATATTATAACCCCAGGATGAAGGTGATATCAAATAATTTCTTCAGTTTAGTTTAAGAGTTCTTTTGAACTATGACAAAAATAGACCTGGATACAGAAGTAACTTTGAATCTTTTTCAGTGAACAATTATTAGGAAGCAGTAAATGTTGTGAAGTATTTTTAACTGCTGAAAAATGGCAAAGGTCTTGAGCTTTAAAAGTTGAAGCTTCAACAATGCCTAATAATTAAGTTTGTACCAAAGCTGTCAAGCATCTCCTGAGACTTTTCAACTGATTAGATCAGGCTACCCTAGATTATCCAGCAATCACCAGCAATCAGCTACTTAAAGTCAGCTGAATATAGAATTTAATCACATCTGTAAAAGCCCTTAGACTAACACCTAGATTGATGTTAAGGACAATAGCTTAATCAATACCATTAAATATTGCAGGATTTGGGGTTATATTAGGTGACTGTAAGGAAGACCTAAGACTGACTTTGTCTTAATTGAATCATAAAAGGATATGGGTAGTGGAGAGGACTAATTCTATAATTGGACATCTTAAATATTTCTCTTTTTTTAAATATTTATTTATTTGTGCATACAGAAATGGGTTACAGGCCAGAGGCTCAGGGGTGGCAAGAGTCTTCACCAGAGACAGAGAGGGGAGCAGAACAGGCAGATCGATGAAGTACACTGCTGAGGGGAGAAGCGGGCAGGCCAGGAGAGGTCTGCCACACCATGTGGTCACCTCTGGGGCAGGTGGGAATCCAACTCATGTGGAAGCGGCTTTAGATTCTCAGTGCTGTGCTTTAACCCGCTGCACCACCAGGGAGGGCCATCTTAAGTATTTCTTAAAAATAAATAGGACTACACTGAGCCTAAAGTTGTTCAGCAAAAAAAAAAAAAATCAACCTCATTATCTAATAAAGAATAATGCTTGGTCATGTAGTTCAGTCAATATTTATGTTTTGTCTGTGTTCACACTTAATTATGGGGAGACTTTATTTTCTATTTTGATACCTCATGGTCACAGAGTACCTATCCAATACTGCTGTTCTATGAAATGGATTCTATTCACTAAGAAGACACAAAAATCTCACTGTGAGTACAAACTCCTGGTAACACCAAGGCCTAGTTAATATTACTCAACATTTCCAAGATGAAAGGGATTTTTGTGTTTCACCTTTCTTAAAAGTATCTCTATCACCATGAAATAAGAGTGCTGAGAAAAATAAGGCCCATCTAACAGGGGAAAAGAGATTTAGCCTAAATGAACACCCCTCCCAGTGTATCATTTAACAGAACTAAAACTTAGTTTCTGCACTTTGCTCAGCTGAACAATGCTAGGAGACACAAAGTAAATGGAGCTTCCATGGGAAATTGGCCATGTATACACATGTCAGAGGGAGCTATCAAGAATTTGGCAAACAGTTCGCAGAAGTGCAGAAGGCCCACCTATACCTGCTGTCCAAGCAGATAACAACCAGCAGAGACTGAATACCCCAGTCACAAAAAGCCCACCAAAACAGGTTATATAAAAAGGGGCCACAAACCTTCTTGCCATGGGGACTTCTCCCATCTCACCTGCTGCATCTCTTAGTGACGTATTTCAATAAATCTGCCTTTTCTATTCTTTACTCTGTCACTGGTGAATTCTTTGACCCCAGAGCCTCTGACCTCATGTGGAATTCACAGCTACTTTTTTCTTGGGAATACTGTATTGGTGCCCAGAATTTCTGCTTGTCAGCTAGGTGTAGGGTTGTGCGGGGGGCCCCTCACCAAGGATAATAGTCCCAGTATGAGAAACAAACTGGGAAACCAGTATCTGCTGAAAACAGCAGACAGATATTAAAATTAAGGTAATATGCTTTGACCAGCAGGAACAATGGAGCCCACCAGGCAATAACCCTTAGCTTACATTCCCAATAACAAGCTTCCCCCACCATGTATACTCCCTACCTTTGTACTTATTTCAGTAAATACAAGACTGCCTTGGGATGGAGACTGCATATCACTTCTAGTGTAGCCTCTCTCATTGCTGCACATGGAATTTGAATAATCTCTCCCTCATTCCACACAGCTTCTAATACTGCCACCCTGTGAGGCAACAACCTCACCCCAATATTTCTCCCCATCACATCCCCCATTATCTTGCAACATACATAACATTCAGAAAATTGATTCTTTTGAAAAATATTTCTCCCTCTAGTAATAAATGCCTTTATAGTTCAACCCCCAGTCACTCAGAAATATCCAGAATTTTAATGTCAAAATATAGAATATGAAAACATCTAGTAGGTTAAAGGAAGAAAATCGATTTCTAAAGCATAGTAATTACCCTCATTCTACCCTCTAAATTTAATTTGAGATTCTCAAGTTAAAGAGGAAATCAGAGTATTAGAATCAGCTAGAATTTTCCCTAATAATGTCTTCAAATTTCCTTAAACTTATATATATTAAAAAAAAAAAAAAAGACAGTTGGCCCTCCCTGGAGTTGCAACCGGTTAAAGCACAGCATTATGAAGCTCTCCGCAGCCACTACAGAATGAGTTCTATCCCTGGCCAGGGAAGTGACCCACATGGCCCAGCAGACCTCTCCTGACCTGCCGCTGCTCCCCTCAGTGGTGTACTTCATTGATCTGCCTGTTCTGCTCCCCACTCTGTCTCTGGTGAATCCTCTCACTGACCCTGCACCTCTGGGCTGTACCCCAGTTCTGTAAGCATAAATAAATCTTTATTAAAACAATTATAGACAGCACCAAAACAAAGCATAAAGAATACTCAGAGCAGGGCCCTCCTTGGTGGTACAATTGGTTGAAGCCATTTCAGCAGTAGTTCTATCCCTGCCAGGGAGCTGACCCACATAGAATAGCAGACCTCTCCTTTCTCCCTCACTGCTCCCCTCAGCAGTGTACTTCATAGATCTGCTTGTTCTGCTCCCCGCTCTGTCTCTGGTGAATCCTCTCACTGCCCCTGCACCTCTGGCTTGTAGCTCAATTCTGCATGCATAAATAATGTTTTTAAAAAAAATACTCAGAGGATGAAAAATCACATGAAAGATCAGTTAATGTAGGTCACATTACATGATATTATACAATCTCTTTCCTCATGAAAAACTGGGACTTTTGAGAGCATGAAAAACTGGGACTTTTGAGAGCATGAGAACTTGCTACTGTGTTTATCTAAATAGAAAAGAAAGAAATATTCCTTGGCCACCACCAATAGAAATCTCCTTGGAGAGTAGGTCACCTCAAATTTCAAGAATCCCATTTTCTTTATAGAAGTAAAAAGAAAAACAGTTCATATATGGCAATCAGGGAAAAGGCAGTGTATGGAGACTGTCAGGAAGGTGGTAAACTCAGGGTACAATCCTTAGACATTCTAATCCAGAAAATCCTTAAGGACATACAGTGATGCCCTCACTACGCATGAAACTAGTTAGAAATCCCCGCCTGTGTCGCCACCAGCAGGCATACACACATATGACAAGATTCTGATTTAATATTCTCCATCCTTTCATAAAAATTCCCAGAGCTCCACTCTGAGTGGAAGCTGCCCCAAAAGCTGGGGCTTCCCCACTCTCTTCCAGGTCCCTTTGAACAAAGGCTTCAACCGGCAACAGAGGTATCATCAGAGGAGGTTTTTCTGATTGGCCAGAACCTGCAGGGGCAGGACTTGGTTTCATATAGTACTTTGCTTCTTCAGCTTGATTCTCAACAACTCAAAACAGAGCTGCTGAGACCACTTAGCAAAGAAAGATGGCCCTGTACAGAGCTCTGATTCTGGGGGCCCTCACTCTGACCACACTGAGGAGCCCCTGTGGAGGGGAAGACATCGAGGGTGAGTGCAGGTTTGGAGGGTGTGCGTACCGGAATTGGGAGACAGGGACTTGGAGGGAAAAAAAATATTTTTTAAAGATTTATTTATTTATTCGTACAGAACTGGGGTGCAGGCCAGAGGTGTGGGAGAAGGGGGTGAGAGGATTCACCAGAGACAGAGTGGGAAGCAGAACTGGCTGGGAATCCACTGCTGAGGGGAGCAGCTGGCGAGACAGGAGAGGTCTGCTAAGCCATGTGGGTCAGCTCCCTGGCTGGGGATCAAACTTATGCTTCAGTGGCTTCAGACAGCTTCCTAGTGCTGCATTTTAACCTGTTGCCCCACCTGGGAGCAGCTCCCCCCCCCAAAAAAAAAAAAAAAGATTTGTTTGGAACTAGTAGAGGCTCTTCAAAGGCATTCTCAGGTCTAAAAAGTATGGTCTTTTTTTCCTCAGGAAACCAGCTTTCCCACCCACTCCTCTTGCTACCTGTGCCCTGCAGTGTTCACCAAGGGCATGTTCTGTCTCTGATCCTGGCTCCGGTGACTGGGCTTTCTGACAGTCATTCATGCTTGCCTCAAAGAGTTGGGATGTTTTAGGAGTGGGTGTTTATTTCCAAAGATTCATGAACTATTATTCTCAATTGTTTTCTTTTTGGCAACTTTTGAAGTTTTTTTGTCTACTTCTCCTGTAGTTTATCATAGAATACATAGTTTCATGAATTTTATATACTATTTAGATATTAAAAATGGTTATTCATCTCAGATGAATAATAATAACTTCTCTTTGGGCATGGCACAGGTGGGGAGTGGGTGAGCTTTAGGCAAGTCCTTTTACTACATGGTCCTCATTTAATTTCAGTTACCTTATATGTCATTTTATAAATAATTAAATAAAATAGGCATGTAGATCTGCTTTCTAGATATACCAATATATATCAATGATCTAATTTTTAACTTAGTGCCATAGGTATAGCTTAATTTTTTTCTTTAAAAAAATAAGAATTATTTTTATTTTTAAATAAACTGAAAATTTTGTAGGGAAAATTTTGGTGAATTAAGTTATATTGGCTTGTCAGTCCAAATTAGCTGTCTTCCATCTTATTGAAGGGTCCTTATTGATGGAACAGAGTAATTATTTGGTCTCCTCTGCATTCATTGTCCACCTCTTTCAATCCTCTCTTCACACATTTCTTTTTAACATCAGCAGCAACAGCAGCAGCTGCAGCAGCAACATTTTTTAATTTTACATCTTTAAGATACAGAATTTCTCTCCTCAAGTGTCTTCATACATTTCTTTACCCTGATCCCCTTCTAGGATCCATCCTTGGCTCATTTCCCTATTGTTTTTCTAGATATAGAGAATTGAGTTTATAAAACCCAAAGTAGAAAAACTGAATCATTCAAAAGGGAAGTGGGATAAAATTTACTCTCTTCTTCAGTATCTTTATTAATCATGTCTGTTCCCACTCTTACTTTGGGGGTGGGAATTTCACCTGTTTCTCAAGAGCATTTCCCAATTTTATTCCTTCAACATCACAATGACCACAGTTAGTACACTGATACAAGGGCCTGTGGTGCTTATAGAACCCTATGAAGATGTTTTAATTTTTTAATATTATAATTTTTTTAGATTTATTTATTCATACAGAACTGGGGTACAGGCCAGAGATGCGGAGGGTGAGAGGATTCACCAGAGACAGAGTGGGGAGCAGAACAGGCAGAGCTACTGCAATACACTGCTGACGGGAGCAATGGACCAGACAGGAGAGGTCTGCTGTGCCATGGGGGTCAGCTACCTGGCCAGGGATTGAATTCATACTGTTGATTCAAGAAAACTCATTGCAAGATTAAGGAGTCTTAACTGTGGGGGGTCTTAAACCAAATGGGTCATGTTGAGCAGGGAAGAGAGTGAGCTATGTGAGGAACAGACAAACTTGGAGACAAAGACACTGGATGGAGGGTTGGGAGGTCACGATGTGATCAAAAACAGGCTTAATGAGAGAACTTTTGGTAATTAAACAGACACTTCAAGAATGAATTTAAGGAGAATCCTAAAAGAAAATTTTATTGCTTGGAGAAAAATAGACCCTACAAAAACCAAGGAGTATGACAGGATAACATCGCTTAGTAAATTCGCTGGCAGAAAAGATGTTTATGGAGGAAGCTGGAATGTAAAGCTGTGAATTCCCCATCACAGAACTCAACTGCTTCTCCCTATATTCAGTCAGCCACTGGACAGTAGAGACTATGCTGATTTGTGCTTCTTTGCCTCCCACAAAGTCTGACACCTTGTTGATTCTTAGTAAATGAGAAATGAAGGAAGGAAATGGATAACATTTGATAACATCGTCCAGACGGGTTCATTTGGGTAGAGTCACACTGTGCTGGCTGCATTTCTGCTTTAGCATCTTCAGATCAGTGCCTGTGCATTCCAAGAAAAAGGTTGCAGTTCTCACTGGACTTAAGTGTTGCATGAGGGAAAAAAGGGAGTTTTAGTAACCTCCTGAAAAGAAAAAAAGGAATTATGAGCAACAGATATCCATAATCTAATAAAGCTTCCAGTCTTTTTATTTCATAAGGATCATACTATTAACAAAACAGACCTGAGACGCATTGTTTACACCTTAATAGTACTTTGTACTATTATTGTTGTGTTTGTCATATTCTTTCTTATACTCCATAAATAGAGAAAATGCTTTAAAAGTTATAAGATCCTGTATAATTTTCCTTGGCTTAAAAAAAAAAAAGGAAGAAGTAGTTCCTGTGTAGAAAATGTGCTCTGAGCCAGTCCTGAGTGGAGAGGAAGCAAAGTGAATGTATTTTAATTGCTTAAACTATACAATGAGAGAGAAAACTTATGAATCAGAGAAGTAAGCCTAATCTTTGTGGAAGAAAATTAAAGCCATCATAATTTTTTTATTCCTTCTTTCATACCATTACAACCCTCCTCATTGTACAAATACTGTGTACCAGGCCCTGAACCAGGTACACAGGGAATAATGGGGTTCTGCCCTAATGGGGAATGTTGTAGTTGACAGGTTGGTTCTAACTGGACAGCTACCACTACTGAATGGAAAGGAAGCAGGAGCTTGGAATTTTGTCCAGAGATTTAGACAAACATGGAACCCACAGTATTAAAAAGTCAGTGTCTCATGTCACTTTGTTTGATACTTAGTAAGCTTCTTTTCCCTGTGTTTTTCACCTTCCTATTCCTTAACCTCACTTGTCAGCTGATCACGTTGGCATCTATGGCACAAACATCTACCAGTCATATGGTCCCTCTGGCCAGTACACCCAGGAATTTGATGGAGATGAGTTGTTCTACGTGGACCTGCAGAAGAAAGAGACTGTCTGGCGGCTGCCAGAATTCAGCACATTTGCCAGCTTTGACCCACAGTTTGGAATTACAGAGATAGCTACAGCAAAATACAACTTGGACATCCTGATTAAAAGTTCCAACTATACTGCCGCTACCAATGGTATATGTCTCCTTTCTGCCTGTTTCTACTGTCCTTTCATGCAGGGCTTTACTCCCTAATTCCTTGGGGGTACATAATCATTCACTGCTGTATAAAACTCTCTCATTTCCACAGGTCCCAAGATATCCTTATGGTAATTACTGAATCCCCCCCATCCTCTCCCATCTCAAAAATTACATAGTTCCATGCAATAAAAGTATTCTTACGTCTGTACCACAATCCTTCAAAAAGGAATTCCAAGACCGCATATCCTAATAAGCATGCCCAGAGAGAAAGGTGTAGGGTAAAGTACAGGTCATATAATACAGCATTGCCCAAGCACAAGGGAAGCTGCTCTTCTACTCTCAGATGTGGAAACAGTGATGGGAAGGGTACTCCAGGATGCAGGGCAGAGCCATTTCCAGCTCACACCAGTCTGTTTCCTCACCACAGAGGTTCCTGGGGTGACTGTGTTCACCAAGTCTCCTGTGACACTGGCTAAGCCCAACACCCTCATCTGTTTTGTGGACAACATCTTCCCTCCTGTGATCAACATCACCTGGTTGGTCAATGGACACTCAGTCACAGAGGGTGTGTCTGAGACCAGCTTCCTTCCTAAAAGTGATCAATGTTTCTTCAAGATCAGTTACCTCGTTTTCGTCCCTTCTGATGATGATGTTTATGACTGCAAGGTGGAGCACTGGGGCCTGGAGGAGCCACTCCTGAAACACTGGGGTAGGTGTGAGGTCTTCTTCTGGTACCTTCACTTCTCTGTCACATTCAGAACATTCTGCCGCTAAGCCCATAAATCTGATGTCCTAAAGTTTATTTTACACATTTAAAAGATTTCAACGATTGGCTTCAATTTACTCCCTTAGCCTGGTGACCTGAGTGTCTGTAGAACCAACACAACCCTCTCATCCATGCCATCCCATAATCATGAAAATGAAGCTACACTCTGTATTGACTTCCACACTTTCATTTCACAGAACCTGAGACTCCAGCCCCTCTGTCGGAGCTGACAGAGACTGTGGTCTGTGCCCTGGGGCTGGCCGTGGGCCTCATAGGCATTGTACTGGGAACCATCCTCATCATCCGAGGCCTGCGCTCAGGTGGGGCCTCCAGACACCAGGGGCCCTTGTGAGTCACACCTTAGAAGGTAAGATTAAATATTGGTCAGAGCTCAGAGCCAGAGCCACAGTGTGGAGGAAAGAGAGAAGGAGAAGGTTGTGGACTCAAATGTGTTTGAAAAGTTGGAGAACTAGGGCAGGGCATGATGATGACAGAGGACCCTTCAGAATTTGTTGACCTCATGTCTGTCTTGTTGCAGGTACACTGCCCCTCTGTGAGAGAGAAGAGTGAGCATGCTAGATGACTAAGTACTATTTTCTGGCCCAGTTCAGCTTATTTCTTCTCTCCTCCAGTATTGCTCTCACCTTTTCTCTGGGAATTAAATGTTGTTTCATAAGAGCTCACATATCCCTCTGAGGTCTCCCTGACTACCCGTGTTTTATTTCTTCTGCTCTCAATTGTTATATACTATGAGATTGTTGGATATTTAGCGAGTGCCAAATCCCTAATGACCCAGATCAGTACCTCCAAGGAAGCAATAAATCCTTCTTTATGAGATCTTTTGTTGAATATTTGCTTGCCTTTCATCTCAGGACTTACTAATACCAAGACCCCTTATTCTTCAAGATCATCTAATTTTCTAAATCATATTTCCTTCCCAATAACACAGACAAAATCAAATGGCAGCTGATAGTTTAATAGATAGCTGAGGTTAACATTTCAGTCCTTCTTGGGTTCACAGTCTTGGCTGCTACACACACTCATCTAGTTCAGGCATCAATGAAGATAATATATACCTCTTCCTTTCATATAGATTCATTATAGCAGAAAAAGCAAAAACCTGAAATAAATCCATTCTCATTTTATTATAGGTTTTAAAAGGTGACGGAGAAATGTTGGAAGAAAATTTTGAATCTCAGAAGTACCAAAGGCTAAATTTCTTTCACAAAATTTAAATTTTTTAAGGATAAATGATGATAAAATGATGATGTCCTCCCTGGTGGCGCAACAGGCTCATGCACAGCACTATGAAGCTATCTGCAGCCACTACAGCACAAGTTCATTCCCAGACCAGGAGCTGACACACATGGCACAGCAGACCTCTCCTGTCTCTCCCACTGTTCCCCTCAGCAGTGCATTTCAGTAATCTGCCTGTTCAGCTCCCCACTCTGTCTCTGGTGAATCCTCTCATACCCCCATCTCTGGCCTGTACCACAGTTCTTGTATGCATAAATAAATTAATCTTTTCAATAAAAAAAGAAAAAAGAGCATATCCTTATAGAAAGACAGCAAAGCAAAACAGGAGTTCTAGATAATAAAGTGACAGAATCTCAACGTTTCTAGAAGCTTTCCTTTCTCTCCTCTCTGATGGAGACAATAATTCCTAACATTTTCCAGCTGTGTGGGCACCATGTGACGAGCAAGAAAGGAGACTCAGAGGCAGGCACAGTACAACAGGTGGGACAATCCAAGAGCTCCTTCCTAGTTTCCTGAGTATTGATCTTGTGCCCCTTCCTGGCCCAGCCTGACCATAGAAGTACCCTGAGGATCAGGGTACTCAGGGAGCACTCTGAACAGTGAAAAGTGGGGGCCCCAAGTGGCCCCGGCTGACTGAGACTTGCATCCTCATCTGCTCACCTCCCCCAGCCACTCACATGTGCCCCTGTCTCAGACAGTGAAGCAGGGCCTAGGGGCTTCTCCTCACTGGGTCTCAGCTGTTCCCTCCAACCAGCAGCAGGTGTCAGTGGCAGAGCCAGGCTGAGGCTGAAGAGAGAACTGTGGGCAGCCAGTTGTGTGGCACAGGTGAGTGATGGCTCCCTAGCAGATGGAACTGGAGACTGCTGAGGATGATGGTCTTTGTGTCTCAAGACAGGGATCTGTGAGCAAAGGAGTCTCGCATGCACCCCCTTTTATTCAATACATTTCTTTTCCCACTAAAGAAATGACAGTGAACTATAAAAAACACACTTCCTTGGCCCTCCCTGGTGGCACAGCAGGTTAAGTCTCAGCACTATGAAGCTGTCTACAGCCACACAGCATGAGTTTGATCCCTGGCCAAGGAGCTGCCACATGGTGCGGCAGACCTCTTGAACTGCCCGCTTCTCCCCTCAGCAGTGTGTTTCAGTCTATCTGCCTGTTCTGCTCCCCACTGTCTCTGGTGAATCCTCTTAAACCCTGCACCTCTGGCCTATACCCCAGCTCTTATCTGTATAAATAAATCTCTAAAAAAAAAAAAAAACCGCTTTCCTTTCCTCACACTTGTGATAAAAGTTTAGGCAGGAGAATAAATAAAAGTTACTTAAGGAGAATTTCACAGTGAGACAAATACAAAGATAGCTATGAAGGACAAGATACTTAGTCCTCAGGGTTAGTAATAGTGAGAAAACAAACAGGTTAGAAAGCACAGATATATTTAAGGTCCCTAAAACATAGATCTCATTTGCCTGACACCAAGATAAAGTCCTCCTAGGTTAACCACCCAAACTTTCCTGTGCCACCATAGCAGCTCAGGGACAGCACAGTGAATATGGCTGCAGGGTGTCCCTGCACAGAAAAGACTACATCAGGATCCTGTATCCCCATCCATGCCTGGTTGGCATGTGGAACAGCAAAACATACCAGTATTTCCGCCTCTCACTTCTTGCTAGGGAAGCGGGAACCTGTTAGAGATAATCTCAGGAGAAACAACCAGTTCAAATAATTTAACAATAACGAGTGCTGGGTCCTCCTGTAGATTCACTGTCTCCTCGTGGAAACCACTGCAGAGGAAATGCATCAACAGCTGGGATTCACTGGCCTTCGGGAGACTTTCTAAAACCTCATTCTCAAGAGTGTATGTGACTTGCCATGGAGTTATCTTACCCTTTGAAACACTTCTGAGTCATAGTTTTCTCATTCATAATGTGAAAGTAATGATACTTTCTTTGTAGAGAAAATTTCCTTATCAAATTTGAATAACCTCATTATATAGGTAGTGACTTAATATAAAATATACAAGAAAATATTGTTAGTTATATATGTAGTTCATTTATGAAAAAGAATGGGTGATAGCATATGGAGAACACTTTAGTTTTTCTAAGTCCTTTAATAATTCAAATATGGAGCCTATGGATGGATTTCTTCTCATATGTTAACAGGAAGATATTTTTTCCAGATCAGAGAATCTGAGATTGGGCTAGGCTGACTAGATAGGGTGTAGTAGTCAGCAACATATCATCAGTAAAAGGATTACTAAGACAACTGTTATAGAAAGAAGCTTTAATATTTAATTTTGAGTTTTTACTCTCCTATAAAAAAATGTGAGCCCCCTTGTGGCACATTATTTTTAGACAAGTGTGTTATATGCAACAGATTTTTGTTTATGTTTACTTTGGGGAGGAGGTAGAGATGTTTAAGGAGAAAAAGCTACCTGTGAGGTAGAAGTAAGAAAATAATTAAAATTCAGACTGGGTGATCATGAAAATGTAGGTAACAAAATACAGAGGATTTTTAGGATGTTCCCACTCTATGTTACTATAATGGTAGAAACATGTCACTGTGCATTTGTCCAAACCCATAGAATATACTGAAAAAGAGAACCCTAAGGTATACTAGGGATCTTGAGTGGTGATGACATGTCAGTGTACGTTCATCAGTAACAAATGTACTACTCTGATAGACGTTCACAGTAGGAAGGCTATATATGGTGAAGGCAAGAATATATGTGAAATCTCTATATGTTCTATTCAATTTTACTGTGAACATAAAATTGTTCTAATGTAAAGTGTATTTTTAAAAAATAAGTGAAATTATGAACCTATATGAACCCAATTGTAAAAACTTCAGTATATAGAAATAGGTCACCTGAAAATGCATAAATATGCTGAGAAGAGTTTTTCACAATGGGACTTTAGAATAAATTTTATGTAAATTTCAATAATTCATAAGGTAAGAACCCAGCAATTTAGATGTGACATGTGTGTATAAATGAAATAGGGTGATTATATTAATGGCATTATTGGGGGTTTAGACCTTATCAGGCTGGGGCTCCAGGTTGTTACAGGACAACCCCAAAATGAAATGAGTTGCTTGAGTATGAGTCCTCACCTGTGAGCCTAAAAGAGACTTATAGTAAGACTCACCTACAGTCACATACAAAAATGGTACTAAAGGGTTTATTTACAAAAGGGGAAATGAAGAAATGAATAACTCAGGGAGACAGAAAGGGAGATAAATTGGTGAATGTGCCCTACCAGTTCTGCTGAGCTGTGATCACACTGAAAGCTGGCCAAAAAAAAAAAAAAAACAATACATCCCCACTCCAACCTCAAGGCCCGCATGTCTGGTTTTACATCAAACCTGGCTGCTTAACTCAACCCTCAGGTCCCAGCATCCTCCCTTGGGATGTGTAGTTCTTGGTGTTTTGGATCTGAGTGGGGTGTGAAATCCATAAGACCTGTGCTTGTGGAGTTAGTTCAGAGCAACCTTTTCCCCCAACAATTCCTCCCTTTCACTTTCTATGGTGATGAAGGTCAGATGTGTGAACATTGAGGTGCAGACTCAGATGATAATTTTTCCGGACTCCATTTTGTGCAAGAGAAACAGTCAGTCATCAGGCATTGCCCAATGTGTTAAACAAAAGTCCTCCATTCCTGGAAAATAGTTCATCAGTCCACACCAAAAGAAAAACATGTAGAGGCATTAGCTAAAACAAAAGAACAAATATATCAAATCACAGGAAGAAAAATCTTTAAACTTGTTTAACTTACCTAAAAACAATTTCTCTCTACCTTGATCCCAATTTTATCCAACAGTATAGCAAAATACTTGCAAACTAAACCTACTTTCAGCCATTTTTCCTATTTTTGCATAAAATCACAGGGCAGAATAACCAAACAGCAATTTTACTTGGCCTTGTTGGAACACTCCACCTAGGATCAGACTGAACTCCACATCTGGTCCGGGCAGCTTCAGGAACAAAGTTGGCCTCACCAGATTCCACCTGGGTTTCCTCTTTTCAAGGTTACCAGGACTTTTTCTTTTTCCAGGTTGTCCAGTCCTACCAATGGCAGCCAGCTTCCTCACCTCCCCTGGAGGTCTCTGGAACTCTACAAACGAAGCAGCAGTTCCTCTTCTTGGTTCAGCTCAAATTCAACTTCCTGGAAGAATTCCAATCAAAGTCACACAATGAAACACGTTTCCAATTCTCTAGTTTAAGCAGACAAAATTTCCTATTGAAGTTATGCAAAAATAGATTCTGCCATGAATAGTAAAAATTACTACCACTCTTATCCATACTGTGTTGGCATCAAAGGGTGAGAAAATGCAAACACATTTGAGTGGGGTGTGGAATCCATAAGAAAAAATGTGACGTTGCTGCAGATCCTGGTCAATCAAAAGAAGAAAACTTCCTTTGAATCAAAACAAGATGCAAAAAAATAAATCCTAGTATTATTTGAAACAAAACTTATCAAGAATCAGGTTTATTTCCAACAGTCTACTCAGTCTTTTGTAAGAAATTTTCACTGTTAAAAGTTCCATCAATTGGAATCATTGAAGTCTTTATTGAAGTCTTTTTGTAAAGACAATTTCTGCAAATATCAAACCATTGAATTATGTAATATTTCAGACATCATCAAAATTGACAAGTTGCAGTATATATCAGGTACTGAAAGGTTTCATACAAGTTTCAGAAAACCAATGTTAACATTTCTGTACATGCAAAGTTTTACCTTTTTCCCAAATGGCGATGTTTCCCTTTCCATTTTACTTTACAAAGTAAACCAAATAGTTCAAATTTATCAATGCCTTTCCCAGAAGAAAAGGGAAAAATGTTGTTACATACCGCAGGAGCTCTACTGAGGTTCCACAAAATTTCCTTTGATCAACCAAATTTTTACTTCAATTTAGATTTTTCTGGGAAACTTGGTCACAAATATCAGAAAATAGCAGTAACAACAATATTCAATCTATTTGAGGGCACTGGTTCAACTCAGTAGTAAAATGTTGACAGTCAAATAATAACTGGTTTTTGGTTTTTTCCTCCTAACTGGAGTCTTTTTTCCCTTAACTTTTCAAACCCCCCTTTTCCTGTCACTTAAAAGACATTATGTACCCAACATCAAAAACCCAAATAAGGAAAAATATTTTGCCCAATACAACCTTAGAAGCACATGTTTTAATCACAAATTATTAAATCACAAATAATTTTCTGTAAGCAAGAATTACCCCAGTAATTCTGTTCTCAAGACACTTATATCAGTTTCCTTTAAATGTTTTTTCTCCAATAGGTACCACCTAAACCAGTTTTAAACATCTAGAGGCCAAAATGTTACAGGGTATCCCAGAGTGGCCTGGGCTGCCTGTTTGTGGGGCCTCACCTGCGCACTCACAATTCAATTACTCTTCAGGGACACACAAAAGGGTCAATAACGGGTTTATTTACAAAAGGGGAAAGGAAACAACCCAGGGAAAGAGAGCAGGGTACAAAGTAACTGCAATACCTTACAGCTAGGCTGACTGAACACACCAAGTCACGCAGACCAGAGAGCTGCTTTCCAGCAAGCGCAAGAGCGATGCAATCGCGCCCTATTTATCCCCCAAATGTCCCAGAATTCATTCCTGCTA
>NW_004567197.1:11672-34460 GCF_000260355.1 Condylura cristata | reverse complement strand
CTGAGGGGAGCAGCGGGCGGGTCAGGAGAGGTCTGCCACGCCATGTGGTCACCTCCCGGGCAGGCGGGAATCGAACTCATGCAGAGATGGCTTTAGATTCTCAGTGCTGTGCTTTAACCCGCTGCGCCACCAGGGAGGGCCAGCCTCAAAGTTTTTAAAAAAAAAAAAAAGTTAGAAGGAAATACTGACATCAAGATTGAAGGCCTTTCTGTGTAATAAAAATTATTTTTAAAAATAATACTGCCAGCAAAATTGCATGATTCTCGATGTTATTTCATGTCTCCTAAACTTTGAAAGGAAAAGGATTAGTTAAAGCACATTTGTCATCTCAAGCTTTTTACAGAAAATGAGTCCTGGGATATCCTGCTATAGTAGATGAAAAAGAAGAAAAGTTAGTAACATTTGACTTGTTTGTCACCACTAGTTAATGGTTAACACAAGCCCGGGCAGAAAAATAAGCTGCAGTTTCTTGTCAAAATTTTCCACCTGGCCATTTCTCACCCTACCTAGGCCTATGAACACCCCTCTTACCCTCCCTCAGTACGACTCTGCTGTCTACTGCTTGGCTCAATGTTGGGAGAAACTGTACTCTGGTGAGTTCTATGATGGGAATATCCACAGTCTGACATTCCAGCTTTCTCCCTAAACATCTCTTTGCCAATCAACTAAACCACATTATTCGTCATGTTCGTTGGTTTTTGTAGGGTCTCTTTTTCTCCTACCAATAGAATATACTTTTAGGATTCCCATTCAATTCATTCTTTTCTTTTTAAAGAATTATTTATTCATGCATACAGAACTGGGGTACGGGCCAGAGATGCAGGATTCACCAGAGACAGAGTGGGGAGCACAACAGGCAGATTGACAAAGTATTCTGCTGAGGGGAGCAGTGGTATAGAAAGGAGAAGTCTGCTCTGCACCTCATTGGTCAGCTCCCTGGCCAAGGATCAAATGTGCTAAAGCAGCTGTGGCTAGCTTCTTAATGCTGTGCTTTAACCCATTGTGCCACCAAGAAGGGTTCCCCTTCAATTCATTCTTGGTATCTGTTTAGTTACCAAAAGTTCTCTCGTTAAACCTATTTTTGACCACGTCTGACCTCCCACCCCTTCCATCCAGTGTTCTTGTCTCCAAGTTTGTCAATTCCACACATGGCTCACTCTCTTCCCTGCTCAGCATGACCCTTTGGTTTAAGACCCCCCGACAGCTAAGACTCCTTATCCTTGCAATGAGTTTTCTTGAATTTTTTTTCAAACATAAATAAATTCAATTATTCTTTACATATGCTACTTGCTACAGTAAGTAAGAATATCACACTGCTCGACCTGCTGACTCAATTCACTTTTTTAAAAAGATTTATTTATTTATGCATACAGAACTGGGGCACAGACCAGAGGTGGAGGGCTGGTGAGAGGATTCACCAGAGACAGAGTGGGGAACAGAACAGGTGGATCTACTGAAATACACTGCTGAGGGAGCTGTGTCATGTGGGTCACTCCCTGGTCGGGGATCAAATTCATTCAGCAGTGGCTGGGAATAGCTTGATAGTGCTGATAGTTTAACTCCTCTGCCTCTAGAGAGACCCCTACTTTCCTACAACATATTCTTTATATTTCTAGTCTGAGTCCCTCTCTTGGGTGGTGGTGGGCAAGGGAGAAAATAATACGTCTTGTCATCTTTGAATCCCTAATACTAAGCTTACTATATACTCAGAAAATTATGTTGAATATCACTTGCTAATCTTGAGAATCACAAAGGTTGGGGGAAGAATGATGGTCACAGAGGGAGCAGAACCATAAGAACATGAGGGTCAGCAATGACTTCAGTCCTATTATGACTTGTGAAACCCAGTACTCTAGTCTTTATGGTTCTCATACTCCATGAAAGCAATAAAAGTTATATTTTATGATCATATTGGTATAAAGACAAGTAAAATCCAGACTGGATTAAAAGGTAACACTTTTTTCTACCCCCAAATTTCTTTTTTTTTTCTTCTAAATTTAAAAATTAAAATATATTCATGGAATCCTATAAGCACCACAGGTCCTGAAACTGTTCCCATTGTGATGATGAAGGAATAAAATGGGAAGTGCTCTAGAGAAACAGGTGAAATTCCCATCACCAAAAATAATTAGTGTGGAAATAGCCTTTGTTAATAAAGATGCTGAGGAAGAAAGTAACTTCCATTCTACTTCCCCTTCAAACAATCCAGTTTTTCTACTTTGGGTTTTATAAACTCATTCTCTAAGTCTATAAACAACAAGGAAAAGAGCCAAGGATGGATCCCAGAAAGGAAGCATGAGAAAAAAATGAAGACACTTGAGGTGAGATATTCTACATTCTAAAGGTGCAAAATTTTTAAAATGATGACGATGATGGTGGTGGCGATAAAATAGATCAAGAAAGGATGGAAAGAAGGCAGAGGAGATCAAATAATTACACTGTGCCTGCCCATTTTTATAGCACCCTTGATAAGGTGAAGAGAGTCAATAATTGGACTGACAATCCAATATAAATTAATTCACCAATTTTTTCCATGCAAAGTTCTCAATTTATTTTTTTAAATATTTATTTGTTAAAGAAAAAACTAAGCTATACCTGTAGTACTAAATTAAAAATAAGATCATTGACATTTATATATATATATATATATGTATATTAGAAAGCAGAGCTACATGCTTATTTTATTTAATTATTTATAAGGTGACATATAAGGTAACTGAAATTAAATGAGGACCATGTAGTAAAAGGACTCACCTAAAGCTCACCCACTCCCCACCTGTGCCATGCCCATAGTGGAGAAGTATGTAAATCTGAGATGAAGAAAAAGTCACCCTTCTTTATATCTCTATAGTATAAATAATTTATGAGACTATTTACTCCAAGATAAACTACAGGACAAAAATTTTCAAAAAGTAGACAAAACTTCAAAATTTGTCAAAAAAAAATTGAGAACAACAGTTTATGAATCTTTGGAAATAAAACACCCACTCCTAAAACACCCCAACTCTTTGAGGCAAGCATGAATGACTGTCAGAAAGCCCAGTCACCGGAGCCAGGATCAGAGACAGAACATGCCCTTGGTGAACACTGCAGGGCACAAGTAGCAAGAGGAGTGGGTGGGAAAGCTGGTTTCCTGAGGAAAAAATGACCATACTTTTTAGACCTGGTCAGTACTGAGAATGCCTTTGAAGAGCCTCTACTAGTTCCAAACAAATCTCTTGCTTTTTCCCTCCAAGTCTCTGTCTCCCAATTCCAGTACCCACACCCTCCAAACCTGCACTCATCCTTAATGCCTTCCCTGCCCAAGGGCTCCTCAGTGTGGTCAGAGTGAGGGCCCCCAGAATTAGAGCTCTGTACAGGGCCATCTTTCTTTGCTAAGTGGTCTCAGCAGCTCTGTTTTGAGTTGTTGAGAATCAAGCTGAAGAAGCAATGTAGATATGAAACCAAGTCCTGCCCCTGCAGATTCTGGCCAATCAGAAAAACCTCCTCTGATGACACCTCTGTTGCCGGTTGAAGCCTTTGTTCAAAGGGACCTGGAAGAGAGTGGGGAAGCCCCAGCTTCTGGGGCAGCTTCCACTCAGAGTGGAGCTCTGGGAATTTTTATGAAAGGATGGAGAATATTAAATCAGAATCTTGTCACGTGTGTATGCCTGCTGGTGGTGACACAGGTGGGGATTTCTAACTAGTCTCATGCATAGTGAGGGCATTACTATATGTCCTTCAGGACTTTCTGGACTAGAGTGTCTAAGAGTTGTACCCTGAGTTTCTCACCCTCCCTAACAGTGTCCACACACTTCTTCCCTGGTTGCCATATGTGAACTGTTTTCTTTTTACTTCTATAGAGAAAATGGGATTCTTGAAATTTAAGGTGACCCACTCACCAAGGAGATCTCCACTGATGGTTGTCAAAAAAATTTTTTTTCCTTTTCTACTTAGATAAACACAGTTGAGTAAGTTCTCATGCTCTCAAAAGCCTTAGTTTTGTTTTGCTTGTTTTTTACCAGGGAAAGAGAAATATTGATAATATCATGTAATGCAACCTACAATAACTGCTCTTTCATCTGATTTCCCACTCTCTTCTCTGAGTATTCTTTGTGCTCTTGTTAAGGGGAAAGTATGTCATCCTGAATGAACTCTACATATACAGATTTTGTGGACTCCACCCCCACTTCAGACACTGAAACTACAAATCTCAGCAACACCAGGGGAGGACTGCTAGAAACCGAGGCTGGCAGCTAGTTGATTGGCTCTTGGTCAGCTGTCAGCATACTATTGGGGTTCCAGGTCAGCAGAACGAGTAGTACACATTAGTTATCTCTTAGTTATTATTAGTGTATTTCTCACTCTCTCTTTCCCTGGGTTGTTCCTTTCTTTTCTTTTTCCCCTTGTAAATAAACCCAATATTGACTTTTGTGTGTGTCTGCAGTGCAGCTGAATCTTAAGCACACTGGTGAGGACCCACAGACACGCCATCTAGTTCACTTTGGGTTGCCCTATAACAGTTTGGTACCCAATGTGTTTGACCAAGTTATACCCGTGGTTGACTAGCCCAAAGTAACTTCCCCTACCTGGGTCTGCAGGACATGTGGCATCTTTGTTTCAGGTCTTGAGAAATTTGTTTTGTTTTCATTGTGTTCAGCTCTCACTTGTGTTCAGCAACATGAGTTTAAGCAGACTTATCCCTAGCTTGGGTTCTTTCAATTTTCTTCTAGCCTTAAGTTTAAGTACCCTTCTTCCTTCGATTGCCACCAGTTTTACAAACAGCAATAATCTGGTGAAACCCTGATTATGGTAAATGATTTTGCTCATGTACTCATCCATGACTGATTTACAAGCCATCCTTATTTTACAATCTGTGCTTCTGGGTGTCTTTTTGATATTTTGTATAAGTATCATTTATACATTTTTGGCTCTGTGAGAGGGGGATGCTCTATTTCACCAACTGAGAACATGCAACAAATTTGGGCTCTTACTAAGAACATGGAACAGCAAATACAGGCACTTAATTCAGCAATTAACAGTATGAAAAATGAGAGCCGTATTGCTTTTAACTCTACTTATCAAACTATGCAAACCCAGATACAAGATGTCCTCCATAAACTAAATATGGGCCAGGCTAGAATTATGACACAGAGAATGAATAAGCTTTTCCCTGAGGGCTGCAGGAGGGCAGAGTTAGAAGAGGAGGATTATCATTTGCTTAACCTTAACCCCATCTGGAAGGCAAAAGTCAAAGATATTCAGAACATTTCATTCCAGATACATGCAGACATTTTCATCCTGTCTGAATAGTATAATGTTTTTCTAGAGAGATAAAGGGCAAGTTGTTCATATAAGCACAAACTTTACTGCCCTTTTTAAGTCAGATTTAAGTCTCCCATTCTCAGATTTCCACTGATCTTCAGGTGCCTTTTTCACTCTGATGTATCCAAGGCTTGACTCCAGCAAGTTTTACTGTAATTGGTGTCACCATCAGTACTTCCCATCAGTCAGGCCACCATTCAGTGAGCTTCTAGTGTTCCTATTTTCCAAGTTTTAAGCAGAATCTGATCACCCCATTTAAATGAATGTATAGGACCTGTAAGAACAGGATTTCTAGCAAATATTTGAGATTTAATTTTATCTAAGAACTGTCCTAGGTGATGTACCTATTTATTTTATTTTTGGTCTACAACATGTCACCTAGTCTGAGTATGGTCTGGAGCAACTGTCACCCATACACAATTTCATATAGGCTTAAGCCACGCCTGCTTCAGGGAGCCACACCTGATCCCAGAGCAGGTCTGCTTCCTGGCCCAACTTGGCAATCGTTTTTTAAGGTATGATTCATTTTTTCTACTTTACCTCATAACTGGGACCTCCAGGCTGTATGCAGTCTCCATTTGATCCCCAGTTGTTTGTTTACCCCACGTGTTACTGCAGAAACAAAGCCAGGTCCATTATCACTTTGAATGCTGCCAGCCAATCCATGCCAAGGAATGATGTTCTTAGTAAGTTTTCATAACTTCCACCACTTTCTCTGTTTGGCTAGGGAATCCTTCCATCCATCCAGAGAGAGTATCAACACGGACTATCATGTATTTTTCAAGAGGATATAAAATCTATCTGCCAATTTTCAAAGGGGTACTGTACTTGGTATTGTTTAGTCTTTTCTCTGATGGGGATCTGTCTTTGCATTGTTTTTCTGTCAAACTACACAATGAGCTGTTGTCTTCTGTATAACCTTGGACAATCCTGGGCCAGTAATCCATGGCTTAAGATAATTATTTATAGAGTCTCTCCTGAAATGAGTTGACTCTGTACTTGGCTAATAATTGGCTTTATCAAGTGGACTGAGAGGAATATTGTCCCTTTTTCGTATTTTCTCTAGATTCCTGATGTAGTTTCTGTAAACCCCCACCCCAACTGAACAGCTTTTTCTAACTCAGTAGCTGAGTTCTGTGGTTCAATTTCAAACAAGTCAAGCACTGGGAGACCAGGTAACGTGGTGGCCTCTTTGGCAGCTTAATCAGCCAAGTTATTTCCTCTACTTGATTCAGTATTGCCCTTTTGATGTCCCAAACAATGAAAGACTGTCACCTGTTCAGGGACCTGAACTGCTTCCTATAGTCTAAGGATTTCTACTGCATGTTTGCTTTCCTTTTTATTAGAATTGAGCCATCCCCTCTCTTTCCAGAGAGAGCCATTAAGTGTGCAAAATTAAAAAGGTAGACCTGCTTTCTTCTCTGCTAACAGTCTAATGCCCATGTCAGAGCCATGAGCTCAGCTTTCTGTGCAGAAGTGCCAAATGGCAACGCCTTCCCTCGATAGTTTCCACTAACAGGACCACTGCACACCCAGTCTTCTGACTGGCTTGAAGAACATAGCTGCTCCCATCAGTATACAGGGTCCAGTCAGCTTTTTCCAGTGAGTGGTCCTGTAAATCTGGTCTACAGGAATAAGTTTCATTTATTATTTCAGTACATTCATGTATCAGAGGCCCCCAATGGCAGTGTGGGAGGAGCAGTGCTGGATTCAGTTTGTTTACCAGTTTAAGAGTCACATTGGGATTGTCTAGTAGCACATAACCAAACAGTACTTACCAAGAATACAGGGTGATTCGATATCTGAAAATAAAGCAACATAATTCACTACATGAATAAAAGAAAAATCATATGATTGTATTAAGAATGCTAAGAAAGCATCTGATGGGATTCAACATCCATTTTTTATGAAAACCCTCAAAACTAGGGCTAAATGGAAAATATCTAAACATAATAAAGGCATTATAATGACATAACCACAGTTAACATCATTCTTAGTGGGGAAAATTAAATGTTTCCACTAAGATCTTGTCCAAAGATATACACTTTAGCAGCACCATTCAACAACGTATTAAATTATAATTCATAGCTAGAGCAATTAGACAAGTGAAAGAAATAAAAGGAATCCAAACTGGAAAAGAAGTAAAGCTGTAATTAATTGCAGATGCCATGAAAATATGCATAGAATACCCTAAAGACTCCACTTCAAAACTAATAGAAGGAATAAATCATTTTTTGTAAAGAGGCAGGTTACCAAACCAACAAAAAATCAGTTGATTTTCTATATGGAAACAATGGTCTATAAAATGATGAAATGAAGAAAACAATCCCAGTTACAATTATAGCAAAAAAATTAAATCCCTAGGAATATACTTAACAAAAGGAAATAAGGACCTATAAGGTATTTTAAAAGATATAGAATGCACAAAGAAATGGGAGATATTCCCTGCTCATAGATTGGAGGAAATAACATGGTTAAAATGTCATGGTACCAAAAGTAATGTAAAGAATCAATGCATGCCTATCAAGGCTTCAATGGCATTCTTCAAATAAATAGTAAAAACAACACTAAAATTTATATTGAACCAGAAAAGACACCAAATGGTCAATGCAATCATTATGAAAAAGAGAACAAATGGTAGTATCACATTTCAAGACTCCAAAGCTATAATCACTAAATGTGTGTGTGTGTACAAATATATATATTATATATATGTAGATATATAGATATAGATATAGAGCTGAAACAAAAAGAGATACACAGAAAAATGGAATAGAATTCACAGCCCAGAAATATCCGCACATATATGGACAGTTCATCCATGACAAGGGAGACAAGTATATGCACTGTAGTAAGTGGTTTTGGAAAAATTGGATAAGCAAAACACTATTTCATGCCATACACAAAAATTAACTCAAAATGGATAAAAGATATGGATATGAGGCCTGAAAATCACAACATGCAGAGAAGAAAATATAGGCAAAATTCCATTACAAAAGTTTCAAGAGATGTTTTTGTGGATTCCTCTCTAACAGTAAATAAAACAAAAGAAAATATAAACATTTGGAACTACATTAAACCTAAACACTTTGTAAATTGAAAGAAACCATCACTGAAACAAAGAGAAAAATAATTACATGCAACACATGTGATAAGGAATTCATATCTAACATCTACAAAAAATTATTATAATTCAACACAAATAAAATAAATAACCCAATTTTTTTAAAAAAAAGTGGGTAGAATGTTACACAGACCTATCTCCAAAGAAGACATACAGATGTCCAACAAGCACATTAAAAAAAATGCAAATCAAAACCACAATGACCTTCCATTCTCAGACCTCTGAGAATGTCCCACATCAAAAAAACTTTTTGTTCATATCAAAAAGTGATGCTGAAGATGTGGAGAAAAAGAAACTCTTAGATTGCTGGTGGGAATGAAGACTGGTTCAGGCCCTATGGAAAACAGTATGAAATGTTCTCAAAATTTTAAAACTGGATCTACCTTATGACCCAGCAATCCCACTCCTAACAATCTGCCCAAAGAATACCAAAACACTAACTCAAAGGGTAACATGTACTGCTGTGTTCGTGGCAACACTATTTACAATGGCCAAGCTATGGAAACAACCTAGTTGCTCAAATACAATGAGTAAATCAGGAAGATGTGGTATATATACAAAATGGAAAACTATTCAACTTGCAGAAAAGATAAACTCTTTCCATTTGTGTCAACATGGATATGGAGTTGGAAGGGTTTATTTTAAGCAAAATAAGTTATAATTTAAAAAAACAAATACCAGTTAATAAAAAAACCGAGAGACTAAATAAGGTGTCAGATAAAGCCAAACTAGCAACAAACCCTAGAAAGCTCTGTAAAACTGTAGCTGCCCTAGAGGGTAGAAGATGCGATGGGCAAGAACAAAGTGGAGAGAGAGCATAGTGGACTATGTGTTGGTGGTGGGTACGGTATGATGCCTCACCTAAACAGGAAGATCCTATACTTTTAAAACATGTAACATTGCAAACCAATGCTACCTCAATAAAATTTTAAATAAAATAAAATGAGATGTTTCACTGGAATGGGCAAGTTGCTTCATGCCCCTTGAGGAGAAGGAACCACTCAATTCCCACCAGTAACCCATTGTTCTGCTGCAAGCTGGACCTGTCAGAACGCATTATATCTGGAATAAACATGCACCATTGGAAGAAGGGATAAAGTAGGGGTTCTGGTCTATCAGGTCCCACTACTTTCTGCATGCCTGAGAGTATTGTCTCCCCCAGCCAACTCATGTGGTATGTACAAACAGGTCAAATTCTTAAATCTGCCAACCTCCCTCTTTCCTCAAGGCCAGGTGGACATATTCTGTTCTCACTAGTATGATCAGTTGACTGTCATTTTCCCCCTGATATGTCCTTACTAAACACTGAAATATCTCTAATGAGAAAAGCTGTACTCCAAAATAGAATGGTTTTAGACATTATTACTACCTGGCAAGCAGGCTCCTAACAGAATACTTTATGTTTATACATTATGAACCTACTGACGTATGTACAAAATCATATAAGAACATAAATGTGACCCTGCATGATCTGACTACATCCTACAGGATTTAATAAATCAAAAATTTGTGTCTTGGGGCTCTGAGTAGGAAAAGTTGCCAAAGATTTTGGGAATCACTGTCTTAACCTGTGTTACCTCTTATAGGTTGTTGCTGTTTTACCTCTTATTGTTGCTGTGGCATCTGTCTCCAATGCAGCTAGAAAGCTACCAAATTAGCTGATAAAACTCCTTGCTGAGGGTTCAAAGCACATTGCAGAAAAGGGATATCTGAAATTATAAGGGCCGTGAGGAATGGAATTTTGGGGAGGATAATCAAAATAACATGATTGCCAGTTAGCCAGAAATTGAACCCACACCATAACCACCTACCAAAGAAAGTGCATTCTGCTTGCCTCCTTCCCTGATGCCAGAAGCTGCCCAAGGACCTTGAGAAGAAAATTGTTGCTAAGACCATCTGGGTAATGCCTGTGATTAAATCCATTCATAGCCTCTACAAAATTTTAAGATTGGGGGGACAAGGGCAGAAAATACTCTTATATTGAAGCTTCACAAGAAAAAGCTTCTAAGTAAGTTCTCTTAGTGATTAAAATGGAACCTCCCAATATGGAAATGTATCTTTTTCTTCAATCTCTCCTTACCTTTTGCATCAGCTTCAGATTACACCTGGGTTCTGTCCCAGCAACCTGAAAGGTATGTGTCAATGATATCTCAATTTTTTTAAATCTTTGATTAGCATGAACTTAGTAAAAAAAGAAGACTCAGCAGACAGATCACACATAACCATGTTTAATATCATAAAGCTTTACAGCCACATTAATGGATTCAATGTATTTCTTGTGGAGGGGAACCAGAAACAGAAAAATTCCTAAAAGACAGAGGAAATACTGCTGGCAGTGCACAGACAGGCTCTGGGATCAGCGCTAAAAGCCACAGCACAGCCACATCCTTGGGGCAGGGATCACAGGAGTTGACAAGGTGACTGAGTCACAGTTGTATAAGACTCTCATCGAGAATTCTGGATAAGGACAAGCAGGCATTACAGAAGAGCAAAAATCAATCTCCATCAAAGTGCCCTCAGGAGTCAGTGCAAGAGCCCTGTAGGAGAGAGACAGTGATCAGCTCAGGGACCCAGCAGAACACACACTCTCACCTTCCCTTGGGGCCACTGCAGCATCAGAGGAAGCTGATGTCAAGGACTATTGTCATTATTGCCACTAATGTCTGTGTGGAGGAGAAATCAGCCAAACAAGATGCACAGCACATCAGGCACACATAGATGAGTGGTAGGTGGGGAAGCATTTGTTAGCCCCTTCATGAGACGTAAAGGCTTCAAATTTTCCAGTAAATTTCTTTCCATCACTCATAGAAATTCACTATAAATTCACACAGGAATAGCCACCAACATAGGGCTTACTATAGTGCACATCATTCTGGTGTCTGACACCCAAGATGTGGCTCTGACTCCATGTTTCACTGAAAGATGCTACCAACATCATGGTCTAGCTCTGGGAGCTACCTTAGGAGGTTCCTTCAGAAATGGGGCAAATTCTCCCCTAATTCTTGATGCTGTAGCAGGAATTAAGCTATACACCAAGACCTTTGTATGCAGGTACACACCTCACACCCTACTTTATTTTACCTGTCCCAAAGCCCCCCATAGAATCAGGGCAGAAACAGTACCTGCTGGCGAAGACCCACGAAGTCCTACAAAAGGAATTTATAGAGAGAAAAGTCTCATTACTCATTACACAAATAGCCAACCCTTTACTCACCCCAAAGGGAAATGAAATAAGCAACCTAAAAATTAATTTCCTCCTATTCATCAACCATAGGGCTTTAACTGCTGTAAACTACCACAACATGCTCATTTGCTCGGTGACAGATTTCTACCCAGGCCAGGTCAAAGTTCCATATGGCAGGTGTAGACATCTCCATGCTGGGGTGTCATTTCCAGCATCACAAGGTAAAATTACTCAAAATAAATGAAACTGGTATGTAAAGAAAAGGGAGCCAATGATTCTCTTAAAGGAGGAAACATTCATAAAGGAGCCTGTAAGACAAGTTTGAACAGTAAGAAAGCCCTAGAATATACTCCAACTATTACATCTATGGTCAGGCTACCTTTCAGCCACAAAACTCATATTCCAAACTCTCCTCCTAAGTTGTTCCATCTCCTTCCATCACCAGTCCAGTCCCTTTTTTTATCATCAAGAGGAAAGAACAACTAAAGATAGAAGCCTCCCTGAACTAAGGGTAAGACCCAGCTCACCTTCCCCACTCCTCCATAGTAACTTACCTTTCTGGTTCTTGTGATGGATAAAAAGGCCCAGCCCCAGGAAGATCAGCCCCAGCACGAAGCCCCCAACTCCACTCAGCATCTTGCTCTGGGCAGATTCAGACTGTGCCCCTGGAGATCAGAGCCTGAGTGTCAGCATTTGCCCCATATCCACAGTGTCCCCATGGGACGTCTGAAGTTCAGGGCTAGCAGGGAAAGATAACAGGGGGACCTAGTCCTTCTTTCTGACCAATCCTAGGGCTGGACTCACCAATAAATCGTTGGAAATAGTTGGTAGATAAGCAAGGAGAACAACACATCCATCACCTCAAACCCTAAGCCCCATTCACCAGCCATAATAGTCTCTCCGGGCTGGGTTCTGGGGCCATGATGTGTAAAGTGATCTTTCTAGTATTGGAAAGAAAATGAGATTAAGATACTTCTGATGCCCCCACCAAGAGAGGTGAGTTAGTCTCCTGTGATCTCTGGCTCAGTATTAACATCAGGGATAAGGAGTTAGATGGGTGAACTAGAGAAGCACTATATTCTCTCCAATTTGTGGAACCCATGGAAAAAGTAAACCAATGGCCCCTTACTCCACTCCACAGTGATAGGGCTCTCAAGGCTGGGGTGCTCCACATGGCAGGTGTAGACATCTCCACGCTGGGGGGTCATTTCCAGCATCACAATTATCTGGAAGGTCCAGTCTCCATTCCTAATGAGGGAGGTGGACACGACACCAGCTGTCTCCTCCTGGTCATTCCGGAACCACCGAACTTTGACCTTGTCTGGGTAGAAATCTGTCACAAAGCAGACGAGCATGTTGTGGTGGTTTACAGCCTCCGTTTTGGATAGGGAGATGGTCACCATCGGTGCCGCTGAGGGGAGCAACAGAGAGAAAACATAGTGAGATGTGAGACCACACAACAAGCCTTCCCAAGGGGAAGAGTCCTTCCCTGGGTTCACAGTTCTTGGATCCTGAGATTCCAAGTCCATGGATTAGTGTCTGAGCTTGACTACTTTATTAGCTTAATTAAGTACATTCATCAGTTCACTTTTCAGTCTCAAGAGATAACAGAATCATCCTGTGGGAGTTACTCTACTGATACTAATTGATAAGGCATATTTCAACGCTAGCTGAAGGTCTTTAAAATTATAAATTCTCTACTATACAAGCTATTATTCATAAAATATTAAAATATAAAAACAACAAACCCAAACTTCTTTCCTCCACACCTATAGAAGTGACACTCAGGAGTGGCCCTAATTACTCACACTAGGACAGTGACGCTGCTTTCTTGTTAGTCCCCTTTTTCCCTCAGTAAAGGAAATCCAGCGTATCTGACTCTCCTACTGGCCATGAGGCATCAACACTCATCATGGACCCAAGAATAATAACATAAGCTGAGAATTAAGAATTACAGATATCTTATGTCCAAAAGGTAGGAAACAGTGACCATCTCATCCTTCCTACAAAGCAATGTTTCTCAAACAGGCAATATTCTGTAATCCTTAGCCTGTAACCTTAATAAAATTTGAGAGCAAGAGCACTTCTTAACATTGCTAGTCAACAAAGCATCTATCTCAGCTTTTAACCAAAGCTAAGCTTAGATGTCCTTGTATGATATGCTTCTCACAAAAAATTATATTAAATACATATAGTTCCATCTGCACATCACATGCCACCTATGTTTCATTCATTTGTTGATTCATTTTTTATCAAGACAACAAACAAATTTGACAAGCATTGGAAACTTAGAAGTAAGCAACAGACCAAGGTCTCTGCCTTTACTGAACTTTTGCAAACTATTAACAGAAACAAAAAAAAAAAATGTTATTTCAAAGTATATGTTTGAAGGGAAAGGGAACCTAAACAAACATTAATCCATGCCTCCTTCCTGTACCATCTCAGATTGCTGTTCATGGTCCAATACAACCCACCTCTCCTTACCTACTTTACACATCTGGGTCTTTATTCCTCCAGCCATGTTATCACACCTCCTTTATTCCCTTCATGTGAAACTATATTAATAAGTTACATGCTTATTATTTGTTTGATAGTGCATTACTTCATTATTTTCTTTTCTTCCCCTAGTATTCTTTTTACAGTCACGTGAATTTAACTACTAGCTGCTTATCCCACTCCATCCCATTGCTGTTAATGAAAACATTCCAAGTTCTGAATTCAGACACTAGTGTCATGTATATTCTTCTTTTAAAATACTCTGAAGGGGCCCTCCCTGGTGGCACAATGGGTTAAAGCACTGCATTATGAAGCTCTCCAAAGCCACTACAGCATGAGCTCCATCCTTAGCCAGGGAGCTGACCTACATGGCTCAGCAGACCTCTCCTGACCTGCCCGTTACTCCCCTCAGCAGTGTACTTCATCAATCTGCTTGTTCTGCTCCCCACTCTGTCTCTGGTGAACCATCTCACCTACCACACCTCTGGCCTGTACCCCAGTTCTGTAAGCATAAATAAGTAAATCTTTTTTAAAAAAAATACTCTGAGGTTCTTACGATCTGGATTAATAAAAATGTAATGTTAACATAAAAGTATAACTGGATGTCAGCAGGCTGTCTGGCCCCTCAATTACACTTCACTCGTGAGTCATCATCAGGTTTTCCTTGCTGGGGTCTCACTGGAATCTGGTCAAATACATGGACTTACAAAAACCGGCTCAACTTACACAGGTTAGGAGTAAAAAAAAAAAAAATAATAATAATAATAATAATAAAGAACGTGAGCTCTTGAGAAAAATGTTAGAATAATTTGTATTAAAAAAGAATAGAGATAGAAAAAATGTCAGTTTTCAGTGCTATTAGAATATGTGTAAGAGGCAGCAAGAAGTGTAAAATCAGCTAAAATTTATGTGACCATGTAGATAATTAGGGATTGATTAATCAGTGAAATTACAATCCCCTAAAAGTATCATTTTGTCCACCCAGATTGAAAATATGCGATGGTAGACTCAAATTGTTGATCTTGATCACAACTTGCTTTAGGAGGCTTTGCTTCCAGTGAAGCCTATATACTTGTACAAAATAACATAATGACTATCCTGTGTTTGGGAGGAGGTTTCAGAACCTGGTGAATAACTGTGGGCAACTTACTTAAAATTCTTATCATGTTAGCACCTATCCAGTGGTGATGCTAATCCCTAACTCTCAAGGGAATTGTGGAATTAAATGGTATACAAAAAAGCTGCTTTACAAAATAATTGTCTGGAAATAAGTGTTAATTAGTGACTATAATTAGCTTTCCAAATATCTACCCCCAAAGTAGATGATGATGCCAGGAGGAGAGAAGAGCCAGGGTTTAAACCAAAGATAACCTGAAACAATTTTTACTCAATGATTTCACAGTATCAATTTACTCTAAAACCTCAACTCTTCTTAAAATGCCACTTGTTGAGTTTTAACAAGAAATAAAAATTCTATTTTACAGTATCTTTCAAGTGTTTGTATTTAGCAAAACTATTTTTTCAGACCTTGCATTCACAAATTCTGAATTACTAAAATCCCAGCCACTAGAAGTTTACTTTAAAGCATCAAGCAAAAATCAAGAAGATGTGACATATATATATAAGATGTGACATATATATACATTTATGTATACAGTGGAACACTACTCACTGATCAAAATAAAAGATAAACACATGCCATTTGCAGCAACATGGATGGAACTGCAAAGGATTATGCTAAGTAAGACCAGAAGGAAAAAGACAAATACTGAATGGTTTCACTTACATGTGCACTATAGACTGACCATAGATCTGAGACACACAGCAGGGAGTGTGTTGGGAGGGGTAGGGAGAGGGCCAAAACAGGGCAAAAAAACGAGCACAGGGACTATGGGTGCTATGGTGGTGGGAATACTATTGGAACTATATACAAAGGGAGAAATCGAATACTGTCCAAAAATCAACAATATAAGAAAATAATTTTAAAAAACAAAAATTAAATCTCAACACAGAGAAAATATTTTTATAATAAAGAATTGAGCAAAACAGTAAAGAATAACTTAATAAAGCATTTTTTTTAAGATTTATTTATTTGTGGATACAGTACTGGGGTAGAGGCCAGAGGTGCAGGGGAGTTCAGAGGACTTACCAGAGACAGAGTGGGGAGCAGAATAAGCAGACTGGCTAGGTATACTGCTGAGAGGAGCAGCGGGTGGTCAGGGGCGGGTTGGGAGAGGTCTGCTGCACTCTAGATCCCCTAACCCGGATTGAACTCTCACTGAAGGGCTGCAGCTCACTTGCAGTGCTGAGCTTTAACCCACTGCACCACCAGGGAGGGCCTACCGCCAGTTTTTATGGGTCTCTTTACCCTTCTGTTTTTCTTGAGCTTAAGTGGCTGGGCAGCTGAGTATCTATATTCATTTACATGCACAAAGGTTTGAACTTTTACTAGGTGCCAGTGTGTCAGGTATTAGGCATACAAGACTATTAACACAGTTCTTCTCAAAGAAGTCAAAGACTAGTGATAAACACCTAAGAAAGCAGAAATTAAACGAAAGCAAGACGTCAAACTAGAATGTGTCGCTGCTCTAACACATTACCAAGTGAGCAAGGTGTCCTGTGCGCAGTCGGAGGGCTGCCCTCAGAGCACCTGGCCAAAATTTAAGCTTCTCGACCCTCAGGGCGGATTGTGCTGTACCGGCGCCCCAGGCAAGCAAGAGGGTGGAGTTTGGGGAGAGGAGACAGGGAGGCCTTGGGGGTCTGGGGGCACAGAGCACCGCTCAGACAAAGGTGGGGGCCTGGGGGCACAGGGTACCGCTCAGACAAAGGTAACAGGCCTGTGGTAGAGGCGAGGGAGTGCAGAATGAGAGGAAAGAACAGTAAAGTGGGGCCTCGCTGGGCCAGCCCTTCCGCTTCTGCCCCTAACTTCACCCGCGGCCGCCGCCCCGGCGCAGTCCGCTCGCGGTCCCGCCTCTCAGCCTCGTACTCTCCCGCCAGTCAGCGCGCTAGTGGGCGGGGACTGGGACCCAGAGGCCGCCCTCCTCGCCCGCCCTTCTCTGGGGGTTTCCCTGCGCGCCTACCCCCGAGAGTGGGCCCCGCCGAGGAGTAGCCCGGAGCCGCGGGCGCTCACCTTCCCGCTGCCAGGTAAAGGGGGCAGCCACCTCGTAGTTGTGTCTGCACACCGTGTCCGCCTCGGCCCGCACACGCTCCAGTTCGCCCTTCTGTCGGTTCCAGTACTCGGCGCTCCGCCGCCCCAGCTGGGTGACCGCGCGGTACTCCCCCACGTCGCTGTCGAAGCGCACGAACTCCTCGCGGTTGTAGAAGTATCTGTTCACACTCCGCACCCGCTGCGTCCCGTTGGTGAAGTAGCACAGGCCCTTAAACTGGAACACGTAATCCCCTGCGGGGAGTCACACAGGGCGGCTCAGCCAGGCCTGGGCCCCCCAGCCCTACCAAGCTGCGGCCGCTGAGCAATCCAGCGCTCTCCAGGTGCGCGCTGTTGGGGCACATAAACCTGAAAACCGGCTGCTCCACCTCAGGTTCTCCACCCAACCTTGTGGGTCCCTGTGGCTCTGAACCCGCCCTGGGCTCTGAGGCTCGGGTCCTCAGGCAGCTCTTCCCCAGATCCCTGCCGCCCGCTCTCGCTTTCAGAGGGCTTTCAGAAAGAACTTCCTTCCTTTGAGAACTTGGAGGAAAGTCTGAACTCTAAGGCCAAGCCCTGGGGTTTGTGATCTGAGCCGGAGAATTGAGTAAAGATGGCGGTCGGGTTCATTTTATGTCGATTCCTGTCTTTAGTGGATCAGAAAATTCTCACATGAAATTTCATTTTCCGTACGACTCCGGGGAACCTCAGAGCAAACAAGTGTTCAAGAAGCAGGAGATTTCAACGGAATGATGAAAAAGGTCTGGAATTAACTGCTTGCCCTCCCCCTTATAAGCATATTCTCAATGGCTGGCAAGAGCCTTCCTTCCCATGCCTGAGTCCCACTCAAGTCACTATTTAACCCTAACCCGTGAAAATGCAAGTTGAGACGTCCTGTCCATGGGCCCCCAGTGAGCTTCACTCAAATACTGAACTTGCCTCCCAAGCAGTCTACAGAGACTTGGGAATGTAGACCCCTCTTCCTCAAATACTGAGACTACACAGAGCCCTACATTTCCCGAGCCAGAACCCTATAGTATTTAGTACAATCAAAGTCAAAGGAGCCCCAAGTACCAAATCTTGCTATGTCTTCTCTGGAGAAATTCCTATCTTCAAAAATGCACTAATACGGATAAACCACACTCACGTTGCCCTGCATAGGTAGGAGAGCAGTTTCTCTCCTCTGCGGGGTAACATCTCTGATTGAGCCCAAAGGATGGGGAGTGTCCTCACCCTCTCATTGAAAGGTAGAAATGACAGTTTACATAATTTTTTTTCAAAAAGACGAAATGCCTGATTTTTATATAGGAAGTGTGTTCTGAAATAATAGAAGCCACCCTCCCCCCACACAAACACACTTAGCCCAAGCGTCCCTCAGAGTCTATTCTGGGGAGAAGCCCTGAACTTACTTGGAGAGTCTCTGCCCCCAGTCACTGGGGTGCTCAGCACCACCAGCATCACCACCACAGGAGCTGTCCACAGGCTGCTGGGGATCCTCAAAGCTGTCTTCCAAGACATAATTAGGAACAAAGGAGAAAGTATTGGTAGTCAACAAGCTTGCAGTACCTGGTGGATATGATGTGCCCCCTTCATACCCTTCATAGAATAAAACCCTGTGAAAGCCTCCAGTGCAATAAGATTGGGGAGTCCACAAAAAAGAAACCAATCAGCACTGGAGCTGCAGTAACTCATCTGTCTCTGGGCAGACATTTTTTATGAAGGTTCTCAATCCAATGCCTGGCACTGTGTCTTAATCAAATTTTACCTTTTGGCTCTCCTGGTGGCGCAACCAGTTAAAGTACTCAGTATGAAGCTCTCTGAAGCCATTGCAGCACGAGTTTGATCCCTGCCCAGGAGATAACCCACATGGTTCAGCAGACCTCTCCTGTCTTTCCCCTTGCTTCCCTCAGCAGGGTATTTCAGTCAGTCTGCCTGTTCTGTTCCCACTCTGTCTCTGGTGAACACTCTCACCCCTGAGTGGCTGGCCTGTACCCCAGTTCTTGTATGCATAAATAAATCTTTTATATAAGTAAATGGTTTTCTAGCAATTAAAACAGTGTCTGACAAATGTTAATAAAAAGGACAATAAGTATCTCCACTTTTTCTCTCCCTCTCTCTTTCCTGAATTTTAGGATCACCTTTTAAAACAGAGAAAAAGATATAAAAGCAAACTATAAGGAAGTTACCAGATGCTTTTTGCCCAGGAACAGTATTAATGGTTATAGAGCAATCAGAACAGTGCTGGCAAACGTAACTAAAAAACAAGTAGCTTCCTCTATTCTCTTCTCTCTCTTCCCTGAATTTTAGGGTCACCTGTTAAGACAGAGAACAAGATATAAAAGCAGCTTAGAAAGAAGTTACCAGGTAAAAAGTAGGTTGTGGCAACAACAAGAAGCTCCCACTGATGGTACATGAAGGCCTGGTCTGAGAGGGAAGCAACTCGACAAATATTCTGCTCCCAGGTATCTCACCAGAATCAACTCGTAGGAACTCTGTGAAGGCAGGCACTCAGCAAAAGGATGGTAGAAACCAGGATAAAGGAATGGTCATTGACATGGGTCAGGGTTTCTCTAAGTAAGTCTCTTCCCTGGGGCATCCTCTGTTCCCTTGGGGTGTGAACTTCTTCCGTGTGGGGGTTCAGAGAAGAATATCTCCGTGGTTGGCATCCCTGGAAATCTGTGCTTGGCCAGTGGGGCTGTGAACATAATAGTCATCTTGTCACTAGAAGGGATACTCAGGATCCTATTCTGCATTCAATTCAATAATCAAGAAACACTGTACATTCTGAAGGGTTCTGTGACCTAAATGCCACCATTAAAAATGTTGCCCCCGGCCCTCCCTGGTGGCGCAGCGGGTTAAAGCACTGCACTGAGAAGCTAAAGCTACTTCAGCATGAGTTCAATCCCTGCCTACCCCGGAGGTGACCACATGGTGTGGCAGACCTCTCCTGACCCGCCCTCTGCTCCCCTCAGCAGTGTACTTCATAGATCTGCCTGTTCTGTTCCCCACTCTGTCTCTGGTGAAGCCTCTCACCGCCCCTAAGCCTCTGGCCTGTACCCCAGTTCTGTATGTACAAATAAAATAAATCTTTTAAAAAAAAAAAATGTTGCCCCCAGAATAGTATCCTCCCTTAGTAAACTTTTACAAAACTAGTATTTTGGATTATTCTAAAACTTTATGACACTATTCATGTGTGTCCCTGTGCCCTATTCAGCTTTTACATAGTCATATGAATTTTTCATGACATTTTTAAATAGGTCCTTTCTGTTTGCACAAAATTATCCATTTAAATGGATCTGAAGTGTCAAATTAATAGGAGAATGACTATGCATAAGGCATTTCAGCTCAGACAGACTTAGTTTTCCCTTATCTATAGAAAGAAGACACAAAGGGCTACTGTCATAAAAAAAAAAACAGCTATAATTTTTAAAGCCCTTTGTAATCTATGGTGAACTATGTATACATTAGTATCTAATATTAGAGTTGAGGGCTGGGCTGGCCCATACCAGTAGATCAAACAGCCAAACAAGGGAGTTTATGTCTGGAAGGCAAATTTTATCTTAATTACCATGGGAAACTAGGGTGTAAGCATGCCTGGTCCCTGAATCAACACCTAGAAAAGAATCAGCACCATCAGCTAACTGTCATTACATTAATGAGACATAAACTACTGTATTTGAGCCTCATACACTTTGGGATCTATTATAGCAATTTGGCATATCTTGAAAAAAAAGTAGGTGTATCATTTTTCACCTAGAAAATGGGCAGATCTTAAGAAGTGTGATTATGCTGTCTCATATATTGATAATGATCTGAAAACTATAAAACTTATAGAAGGAAGTAGGGCTCTATAGATCAAAATTACAAATATGCACTTTCACCTAGCAAATCCAAGAATTTATCCTTCTTATACCTGACAATGTTTAAAGTAATACATGTATAAAGTTCTTTGTTTCATCATTATTTTAAAAATCAAACAGAAAACAACCTAAATGTGTAAGACTATAAGACTACTATGTGGCTGTTTTCAAAATGAGGCAGATATTAATGTTCTGATATGAAATACCTGTTAGATATATGACTAATTAGAAAGACCAGTTATATAGCATAATATGATTTGTGTTAATAATCGAGAGATAATCAGACTACAGCTGGGTTTTGCTTGTATATGTTTAGAATATTTCTGGAAAGACAGCCAGAAAGTATTAACAGTGATTGCCTCCTTGAAGGCACATTTGATAACTGGAAGTTCAAAGTAGAAGAGAAATAAACTCTCTAATGCAATGCTTCTTTGTACCTTTAGAATTTTTTTGTTATGAACATGTATTAGCTATTAAAATAAATGTAATCAAAAACAAACCAGAAAGAGTGTAATAAAAATAAGGATATAAACATTTCAGTTGTTACTCATGGACCAGGTTTGCATGAAATGGTCCTCATTTTCTTGTCTTAGAATTGTTAGAGATGTAGGACATGATCTCATTAAAACATTCAAGCTGGCCCTCGCTGGTGGTGCAGCAGGTTGAAGCACAGCACTAAGAAGCTAAAGCCACTTCAGCATGAGTTCGATCCCAGCCCGGAGGTGACCCACAGGGTGCTGCAGACCTCTCCTGGCCCATCTGCTGCTCCCCTCAGCAGTGTACTTCCTTGATCTGCCTGTTCGGCTCCCTGCTCTGTCTTGGTGAAGTCTCTCACCATCCCCGCACCTCTGGCCTGTACCCTAGTCCTGTATGCATAAATAAATAAATCTTTAAAAAAGATTTCAAGCTAATGATGATGCCAAATTAGCAGCTAAGTTATGTGTGTAGGGTTCAGACCTTATCAATCCTTGCCCACTCCTCATCCTGCCCTTGAGAGCAGGACCTCTTTCCACTGGCCTCCTTTCTTCTATACTAACTGCAGGGTGCTGACCTGCTTTTCATTCACATATTGCCTCCTGAGTCTATCAGCAAAATATTGTTATTTTGGAAGCATTTTATAAAAAGGCTACCTCCTTGAACACACTGTCCTAAGCTTTGTACTGATATTATGTCAAAATTATATATACCTATAATCTTCTTCACACTTGTGAGAATTACTTACTATAGTGTTGATCAAATAAAACACTTCTTGAGCCAAAAATTGCTTTAAGGAATTGGTAAGAAAGGCTAGATTTGGAACGGAATGCATAAAACTAGCAACCCAGACATACATAAGACCTGCAGGTACCGAACTCCTAAAAGATGAGAGGGTTAACTTGGCTGAAGGAAGGTATATCCAAATACAGAAACTTGCTTAAAAGGGTAAATTAAAAGTCACGGTGGGGGTGGGGGTTGGGGTTGTGTTTAAGTTTCCTCTCCAGTCAATGAGCATTTGTTGGGAAGTGTCACTTGTCTCTAGCAGACTAAGTCACTAAGTGTATTCCATGAATTCATTTTTTTTTCTTTTTTTTTTTTAAAGATTTATTTATTTGTGCATACAGAGCTGGGGTACAGGCCAGAGGCTCAGGGGCGGTGAGAGGCTTCACCAGAGACAGAGTGGGGAGCAGAACAGGCAGAT